>NC_084739.1:3911236-3913736 GCF_033978785.1 Entelurus aequoreus | reverse complement strand
TGAATGTGTGAATGTGTGAATGTGTGTGTGAATGTGTGTGTGAATGTGTGAATGTGTGAATGTGTGTGTGAATGTGTGAATGTGTGTGTGAATGTGTGAATGTGTGTGTGAATGGGTGAATGTGTGTGTGAATGTGTGATTGTGTGACTGTGTGTGTGAATGTGTGAATGTGTGTGTGAATGTGTGTGTGAATGTGTGAATGTGTGAATGTGTGTGTGAATGTGTGTGTGAATGTGTGAATGTGTGTGTGAATGTGTGAATGTGTGTGTGAATGTGTGAATGTGTGTGTGAATGTGTGAATGTGTGAATGTGTGTGTGAATGTGTGAATGTGTGTGAATGTGTGAATGTGTGTGTGAATGTGTGAATGTGTGTGTGAATGTGTGAATGTGTGAATGTGTGTGTGAATGTGTGAATGTGTTTGAATGTGTGAATGTGTGAATGTGTGTGAATGTGTGAATGTTTGTGTGAATGTGTGTGTGAATGTGTGAATGTGTGTGTGAATGTGTAAATGTGTGAATGTGTGTGTGAATGGGTGAATGTGTGTGTGAATGTGTGAATGTGTGTGTGTGTGTGTGTGAATGGGTGAATGTGTGAATAGTGTCAAAGTGCTTTGAGTACCTTGAAAGTAGAAAAGCTGTACAAGTATAACCCATTTACCATTTATTACCATTTACCATTTATTACCATTTACCATTTTGATAGTTTTCCTTCTCAAAACCAACATGATTGATTTTTCTCAAGGCAAAAAGATCCTGATTTGTGTTCCCAGCGTTGACATTGCAGGATGTTCTCATTGTTGCATCATTTATTAAGTGTCTCTTTTCAATAACAGCAATTTTAGAAGTTCTTGTCAAATGAATGAAAAACCTTCTCAGTGACAAAAAGTATCCAACTGAAGAATAGTTTATTTTTTATTTGTTTATTTAACCAGGAAAAAAATCCCATTGAGATGTAAAACCTTTTTTTAAACGGAGTCCTGCATGGCCACCAGGAAGCAGTCACACACTAAATGACATTGATGTGACACTTTCAATGACATCACATGTCAACATGACAGGAAGTAGAATGACATTACATGTCAACATGACAGGAAGTAGAATGACATTACATGTCAACATGACAGGAAGTAGAATGACATTACATGTCAACAGGACAGGAAGTAGAATGACATTACATGTCAACATGACAGGAAGTAGAATGACATTACATGTCAACATGACAGGAAGTAGAATGACATTACATGTCAACATGACAGGAAGTAGAATGACATTACATGTGAACATGACAGGAAGTAGAATGACATTACATGTCAACATGACAGGAAGTAGAATGACATTACATGTGAACATGACAGGAAGTAGAATGACATTACATGTCAACATGACAGGAAGTAGAATGACATTACATGTGAACATGACAGGAAGTAGAATGACATTACATGTCAACATGACAGGAAGTAGAATGATATTACATGTCAACATGACAGGAAGTAGAATGACATTACATGTGAACATGACAGGAAGTAGAATGACATTACATGTGAACATGACAGGAAGTAGAATGACATTACATGTCAACATGACAGGAAGTAGAATGACATTACATGTGAACATGACAGGAAGTAGAATGACATTACATGTGAACATGACAGGAAGTAGAATGACATTACATGTGAACATGACAGGAAGTAGAATGACATTACATGTGAACATGACAGGAAGTAGAATGACATCACATGTCAACATGACAAGAAGTAGAATGACATTACATGTGAACATGACAGGAAGTAGAATGACATTACATGTCAACATGACATGAAGTAGAATGACATTACATGTCAACATGACAGGAAGTAGAATGACATTACATGTGAACATGACAGGAAGTAGAATGACATTACATGTCAACATGACAGGAAGTAGAATGACATTACATGTGAACATGACAGGAAGTAGAATGACATTACATGTCAACATGACAGGAAGTAGAATGACATTACATGTCAACATGACAGGAAGTAGAATGACATTACATGTCAACATGACAGGAAGTAGAATGACATTACATGTGAACATGACAGGAAGTAGAATGACATTACATGTGAGCATGACAGGAAGTAGAATGACATTACATGTCAACATGACAGGAAGTAGAATGATATTACATGTCAACATGACAGGAAGTAGAATGACATTACATGTCAACATGACAGGAAGTAGAATGATATTACATGTCAACATGACAGGAAGTAGAATGACATTACATGTGAACATGACAGGAAGTAGAATGACATTACATGTGAGCATGACAGGAAGTAGAATGACATTACATGTCAGCATGACAGGAAGTAGAATGACATTACATGTCAACATGACAGGAAGTAGAATGACATTACATGTCAACATGACAGGAAGTAGAATGACATTACATGTCAACATGACAGGAAGTAGAATGATATTACATGTCAACATGACAGGAAGTAGAATGACATTACATGTG
>NC_084739.1:3891236-3906236 GCF_033978785.1 Entelurus aequoreus | reverse complement strand
ATCAATCTAAAGAAGAGGTTGTACAGTACTGGTACAGTATCAATCTAAAGAAGATGTTGTACAGTACTGGCATAGTATCAATCTAAAGAAGAGGTTGTACAGTACTGGTACAGTATCAATCTAAAGAAGATGTTGTACAGTACTGGCATAGTATCAATCTAAAGAAGATGTTGTACAGTACTGGCATAGTATCAATCTAAAGAAGAGGTTGTACAGTACTGGCATAGTATCAATCTAAAGAAGAGGTTGTACAGTACTGGTACAGTATCAATCTAAAGAAGAGGTTGTACAGTACTGGTACAGTATCAATCTAAAGAAGATGTTGTACAGTACTGGCATAGTATCAATCTAAAGAAGAGGTTGTACAGTACTGGTACAGTATCAATCTAAAGAAGAGGTTGTACAGTACTGGTACAGTATCAATCTAAAGAAGAGGTTGTACAGTACTGGTACAGTATCAATCTAAAGAAGAGGTTGTACAGTACTGGCATAGTATCAATCTAAAGAAGAGGTTGTACAGTACTGGCATAGTATCAATCTAAAGAAGATGTTGTACAGTACTGGTACAGTATCAATCTAAAGAAGAGGTTGTACAGTACTGGTACAGTATCAATCTAAAGAAGAGGTTGTACAGTACTGGCATAGTATCAATCTAAAGAAGAGGTTGTACAGTACTGGTACAGTATCAATCTAAAGAAGAGGTTGTACAGTACTGGCATAGTATCAATCTAAAGAAGAGGTTGTACAGTAGTGGTACAGTATCAATCTAAAGAAGAGGTTGTACAGTACTGGCATAGTATCAATCTAAAGAAGAGGTTGTACAGTACTGGTACAGTATCAATCTAAAGAAGAGGTTGTACAGTACTGGTACAGTATCAATCTAAAGAAGAGGTTGTACAGTACTGGTACAGTATCAATGTAAAACGCTACTAATCTCTGTTTTTAACGGGCATGACGGCACATCATCACGTGGTGACATTGCTGCTTTTACGAGCAGAGGAGCATGTTGGGCAGCGCACACACACAGAGTACTTACAAGCAGACACATTGTGTAGACAGAAAAGGGAGAATGGACGCATTTTGTTGGGACGGTATAGCTCGGTTGGTAGAGCGGCCGTGCCAGCAACTTGAGGGTTCCAGGTTCGATCCCCGCTTCCGCCATCCTAGTCACTGCCGTTGTGTCCTTGGGCAAGACACTTGACCCACCTGCTCCCAGTGCCACCCGCACTGCTTTAAATGTAACTTAGATATTGGGTTTCACTATGTAAAGCGCTTTGAGTCACTTGAGAAAAAGCGCTATATAAATGTAATTCACTTCACTTCACATTTTGGTGTAAAAAGTCAAGATAAAGGTGAAGTTCTAACACTGAAACACCCTCAGGAAGAGCTGCTGTAACACATGGCTAGCTAGCCAGCGGCTAACATCCATCTACAGTGTTTTAGCTACTTCTAAATCACTAATCCTGGTCTCCATGGTGACGAATAAAGTAAGTTTCTTACAAGTAGTATTATCACTGGAGGAGGAGGAATAGCTAAACATGCTTCACTACACAGCGTAGGAGGATACAATAGCTCACCACCGTCACAATGTAAACAAACGCCATGGGTGGATCTACACCTGACATCCACTGTAATGATACCAAGTACAAGAGCGTATCTAGTCGATACTACTATGATTACATCGATATGTTTTATCATTACAATATCTTTTTTCCTTTTTTAAAAATGTATATTATGTTTATCCATCCATTTTCTACCGCTTGTCCCGTTGGTGTGGCGGGGGGTGCTGGAGCCTATCTCAGCTGCATTGGGGCGGAAGGCGGCGTACACCCTGGACAAGTCGCCACCTCATCGCAGGGCCAACACAGACAGACAACATTCACACACTTGGGACCATTTAGTTTATAAAGTCAGTAAATACGTCCCTGGACACATGAGGACTTGGAATACGATCCTGTAACTACGTGGTATCAGAGCGATACCTAAATGTGTGGTATCATCCACAACTAATGTCAAGTATCAAAGAAGAGCAGAATAAGTGATTATTACATTTGAACAGAAGTGTAGATAGAACATGTTGAAACAGAAAATAAGCAGATATTAACAGTAAATGAACAAGTAGATGAATAATCCATTTTTTTACAGTTTGTCCCTCATAATGTGTACAAAATAATAGGTGTATAAATGACTAATTAGGAGTCTTTGTTTGTTTACTTACTACTAGGGATGTCTAATAATGGCTTTTTGCCGATATCCGATATTCCGATATTGTCCAACTCTTTAATTACTGATACCGATATCAACCGATACCGATATCAACCGATATATGCAGTCGTGGAATTAACACATTATTATGCCTAATTTGGACAACCAGGTATGGTGAAGATAAGGTAATTTTTAAAAAAAATAATAAAATAAGATAACTAAATTAAAAACATTTTCTTGAATAAAAAAGAAAGTAAAACAATATAAAAACAGTTACATAGAAACTAGTAATTAATGAAAATTAGTAAAATGAAGTGTTAAAGGTTAGTACTATTAGTGGAGCAGCACAATCATGTGTGCTTACGGACTGTATCCCTTGCAGACTGTATTGATATATATTGTTAATATTAATAACTGTATCCCTTGCAGACTGTATTGATATATATTGTTAATATTAATAACTGTATCCCTTGCAGACTGTATTGATATATATTGTTAATATTAATAACTGTATCCCTTGCAGACTGTATTGATATATATTGTTAATATTAATAACTGTATCCCTTGCAGACTGTATTGATATATATTGTTAATATTAATAACTGTATCCCTTGCAGACTGTATTGATATATATTGTTAATATTAAAAACTGTATCCCTTGCAGACTGTATTGATATATATTGTTAATATTAATAACTGTATCCCTTGCAGACTGTATTGATATATATTGATATATAATGTAGGAAGCAGAATATTAATAACAGAAAGAAACAACCCTTTTGTGTGAATGAGGAGGGAGGTTTTTTGGGTTGGTGCACTAATTGTAAGTGTATCTTGTTTTTTTTAATGTTGATTTAATTAAAAAAACAAAAAACAAAAAAACAAAAAAAAACACGATACAGATAATAAAAAAACCGATACCGATAATTTCCGATATTACATTTTAACGCATTTATCGGCCGATAACGGACATCCCTACTTACTACTAAAAGACAAGTTGTCTATTTTATTGAAGGACTAAATGACAATAATAAACATATATTTCATGTATTCTAACATTTGTTGTTACAATAAAGACAATAATGACATTTTTTGTGGTCTTCTTTTGTTTAGAAAAGTATGTAAATAAATGTTGGCAGCGGTAGCAACATATTGGTATGGCGACCACCCTAGTGGGGTTAAGATGGAGTGCAATTAAAATGTCCTATTTGATGAAATGATGCTGCCAAGGAAAAAAATGTGCTTCATGAAAGGATATATTTTCTGGATTGCAGGGTTTCCACGGCAACCATGCTTCCAATTAGCCGCAAGGCACTGAAGTGCTGGAGGCCCTAGGGCTGTAGTTTGATGACACACGCATCCTTGATAAATACTAATAGATCAGAATAGAACTTTCCAGAAGGTTGCTTCATGTTCTCCATGACAGATGTTCTATGAGGACATGATGGACATTCTCACAACAATCTTTGAGTTGTGTACGGCGGGAGAAGGAGACCATGGGCTCAATGAGCTTCTAGAACCTCTTGATGAGTGTGTGGGAGGTGTATGCTACTTGGTGCAAAACCATGTGTAGCATGAACAATGTCACTGACATCAGGTGAACATGAGATCTAGGTGTCACTGACATGAGTGTAGCTCCGCCCTCGTCCATCATGATAAAAGTGGTAGGTGTTCATGAAAAGAAGCACGACAAATAAGCTAAAATGATTCAAAGAAGGACTGTCACGTAAGGACTGTCACGTAAGCTACAATGATTCAAAGAAGGACTGTCACGTAAGCTACAATGATTCAAAGAAGGACTGTCACGTAAGCTACAATGATTCAAAGAAGGACTGTCACGTAAGGACTGTCACGTAAGCTACAATGATTCAAAGAAGGACTGTCACGTAAGGACTGTCACGTAAGCTACAATGATTCAAAGAAGGACTGTCACGTAAGGACTGTCACGTAAGCTACAATGATTCAAAGAAGGACTGTCACGTAAGGACTGTCACGTAAGCTACAATGATTCAAAGAAGGACTGTCACGTAAGGACTGTCACGTAAGGACTGTCACGTAAGCTACAATGATTCAAAGAAGGACTGTCACGTAAGGACTGTCACGTAAGCTACAATGATTCAAAGAAGGACTGTCACGTAAGGACTGTCACGTAAGCTACAATGATTCAAAGAAGGACTGTCACGTAAGGACTGTCACGTAAGCTACAATGATTCAAAGAAGGACTGTCACGTAAGGACTGTCACGTAAGGACTGTCACGTAAGCTACAATGATTCAAAGAAGGACTGTCACGTAAGGACTGTCACGTAAGCTACAATGATTCAAAGAAGGACTGTCACGTAAGGACTGTCACGTAAGGACTGTCACGTAAGCTACAATGATTCAAAGAAGGACTGTCACGTAAGGACTGTCACGTAAGCTACAATGATTCAAAGAAGGACTGTCACGTAAGGACTGTCACGTAAGCTACAATGATTCAAAGAAGGACTGTCACGTAAGGACTGTCACGTAAGCTACAATGATTCAAAGAAGGACTGTCACGTAAGGACTGTCACGTAAGCTACAATGATTCAAAGAAGGACTGTCACGTAAGGACTGTCACGTAAGGACTGTCACGTAAGCTACAATGATTCAAAGAAGGACTGTCACGTAAGGACTGTCACGTAAGCTACAATGATTCAAAGAAGGACTGTCACGTAAGGACTGTCACGTAAGCTACAATGATTCAAAGAAGGACTGTCACGTAAGGACTGTCACGTAAGCTACAATGATTCAAAGAAGGACTGTCACGTAAGGACTGTCACGTAAGGACTGTCACGTAAGCTACAATGATTCAAAGAAGGACTGTCACGTAAGGACTGTCACGTAAGCTACAATGATTCAAAGAAGGACTGTCACGTAAGGACTGTCACGTAAGCTACAATGATTCAAAGAAGGACTGTCACGTAAGGACTGTCACGTAAGCTACAATGATTCAAAGAAGGACTGTCACGTAAGGACTGTCACGTAAGCTACAATGATTCAAAGAAGGACTGTCACGTAAGGACTGTCACGTAAGCTACAATGATTCAAAGAAGGACTGTCACGTAAGGACTGTCACGTAAGCTACAATGATTCAAAGAAGGACTGTCACGTAAGGACTGTCACGTAAGGACTGTCACGTAAGCTACAATGATTCAAAGAAGGACTGTCACGTAAGGACTGTCACGTAAGCTACAATGATTCAAAGAAGGACTGTCACGTAAGGACTGTCACGTAAGCTACAATGATTCAAAGAAGGACTGTCACGTAAGGACTGTCACGTAAGCTACAATGATTCAAAGAAGGACTGTCACGTAAGGACTGTCACGTAAGCTACAATGATTCAAAGAAGGACTGTCACGTAAGGACTGTCACGTAAGCTACAATGATTCAAAGAAGGACTGTCACGTAAGGACTGTCACGTAAGCTACAATGATTCAAAGAAGGACTGTCACGTAAGGACTGTCACGTAAGGACTGTCACGTAAGCTACAATGATTCAAAGAAGGACTGTCACGTAAGGACTGTCACGTAAGCTACAATGATTTAAAGAAGGACTGTCACGTAAGGACTGTCACGTAAGCTACAATGATTCAAAGAAGGACTGTCACGTAAGGACTGTCACGTAAGGACTGTCACGTAAGCTACAATGATTCAAAGAAGGACTGTCACGTAAGGACTGTCACGTAAGCTACAATGATTCAAAGAAGGACTGTCACGTAAGGACTGTCACGTAAGCTACAATGATTCAAAGAAGGACTGTCACGTAAGGACTGTCACGTAAGCTACAATGATTCAAAGAAGGACTGTCACGTAAGGACTGTCACGTAAGCTACAATGATTCAAAGAAGGACTGTCACATAAGGACTGTCACGTAAGGACTGTCACGTAAGCTACAATGATTCAAAGAAGGACTGTCACGTAAGGACTGTCACGTAAGCTACAATGATTCAAAGAAGGACTGTCACGTAAGGACTGTCACGTAAGCTACAATGATTCAAAGAAGGACTGTCACGTAAGGACTGTCACGTAAGCTACAATGATTCAAAGAAGGACTGTCACGTAAGGACTGTCACGTAAGCTACAATGATTCAAAGAAGGACTGTCACGTAAGGACTGTCACGTAAGGACTGTCACGTAAGCTACAATGATTCAAAGAAGGACTGTCACGTAAGGACTGTCACGTAAGCTACAATGATTTAAAGAAGGACTGTCACGTAAGGACTGTCACGTAAGCTACAATGATTCAAAGAAGGACTGTCACGTAAGGACTGTCACGTAAGGACTGTCACGTAAGCTACAATGATTCAAAGAAGGACTGTCACGTAAGGACTGTCACGTAAGCTACAATGATTCAAAGAAGGACTGTCACGTAAGGACTGTCACGTAAGCTACAATGATTCAAAGAAGGACTGTCACGTAAGGACTGTCACGTAAGCTACAATGATTCAAAGAAGGACTGTCACGTAAGGACTGTCACGTAAGCTACAATGATTCAAAGAAGGACTGTCACATAAGGACTGTCACGTAAGGACTGTCACGTAAGCTACAATGATTCAAAGAAGGACTGTCACGTAAGGACTGTCACGTAAGCTACAATGATTCAAAGAAGGACTGTCACGTAAGGACTGTCACGTAAGCTACAATGATTCAAAGAAGGACTGTCACGTAAGGACTGTCACGTAAGCTACAATGATTCAAAGAAGGACTGTCACGTAAGGACTGTCATGTAAGCTACAATGATTCAAAGAAGGACTGTCACGTAAGGACTGTCACGTAAGCTACAATTATTCAAAGAAGGACTGTCACGTAAGGACTGTCACGTAAGCTACAATGATTCAAAGAAGGACTGTCACGTAAGGACTGTCACGTAAGCTACAATGATTCAAAGAAGGACTGTCACGTAAGGACTGTCACGTAAGGACTGTCACGTAAGCTACAATGATTCAAAGAAGGACTGTCACGTAAGGACTGTCACGTAAGCTACAATGATTCAAAGAAGGACTGTCACGTAAGGACTGTCACGTAAGCTACAATTATTCAAAGAAAGACTGTCACGTAAGGACTGTCACGTAAGCTACAATTATTCAAAGAAGGACTGTCACGTAAGGACTGTCACGTAAGAGAAAGTCTCCCATGAGAAATGAAACAAGTTCTTCCTGGACAAGACTTGATATTCCCGTCCTGAGACTTCATGGACTTACAAAAACAATAACAAGTCTCTTCTGCAGACGGAAGGCGATGACATGAATTTCAATCATGGCGAAGATGAATTATTAAACGTCATTTTCTCAGCCTCTTAAACGGAATGTCATAAATTGTCCACAGCCTGAAGCTCCATGAGAGACCTGCTTGGTAGCTCCATGAGAGACCTGCTTGGTAGCTCCACGAGAGACCAGCTTGGTAGCTCCATGAGAGACCTGCTTGGTAGCTCCACCAGAGACCTGCTTGGTAGCTCCATGAGAGACCTGCTTGGTAGCTCCACCAGAGACCTGCTTGGTAGCTCCATGAGAGACCTGCTTGGTAGCTCCATGAGAGACCTGCTTGGTAGCTCCACGAGAGACCAGCTTGGTAGCTCCATGAGAGACCTGCTTGGTAGCTCCACCAGAGACCTGCTTGGTAGCTCCATGAGAGACCTGCTTGGTAGCTCCACCAGAGACCTGCTTGGTAGCTCCATGAGAGACCTGCTTGGTAGCTCCATGAGAGACCTGCTTGGTAGCTCCATGAGAGACCTGCTTGGTAGCTCCACCAGAGACCTGCTTGGTAGCTCCATGAGAGACCTGCTTGGTAGCTCCATGAGAGACCTGCTTGGTAGCTCCACGAGAGACCTGCTTGGTAGCTCCATGAGAGACCTGCTTGGTAGCTCCATGAGAGACCTGCTTGGTAGTCCAGAACACAGAAAAGGATCAGCCAATCCTACCAGGATCCTCCGACTGTTCCTCCTGAACGTTTACAATCTCCCAGACTTTTCCAGGTGTGACACGCTCACACTTGCTGACCACCTTTGCCACCTGTCATCACCTGGACTCTGCAGTCAGTCCTCAGTCAAATGTCCAAGTCCAAGTCCAAGTCCTTCCTACTGCTCCAAGACCACGTGAGTATTCGGTCTCTGCGCTCTTTGGACTTCAAATTGATGTTGCTAACAGGAAATACATACAGTACTCACATCGCTATACTGATGTTGCTAACAGGAAATACATACAGTACTCACATCGCTATACTGATGTTGCTAACAGGAAATACATACAGTACTCACATCGCTATACTGATGTTGCTAACAGGAAATACATACAGTACTCACATCGCTATACTGATGTTGCTAACAGGAAATACATACAGTACTCACATCGCTATACTGATGTTGCTAACAGGAAATACATACAGTACTCACATCGCTATACTGACGTTGCTAACAGGAAATACATACAGTACTCACATCGCTATACTGATGTTGCTAACAGGAAATACATACAGTACTCACATCGCTATACTGATGTTGCTAACAGGAAATACATACAGTACTCACATCGCTATACTGACCTTGCTAACAGGAAATACATACAGTACTCACATCGCTATACACTTAATGGTGAGTAACTTGTAGCTTAGCTACATTTAATGGAGAGTAACTTGTAGCTTAGCTACATTTGATGGAGAGTAACTTGTAGCTTAGCTACACTTAATGGAGAGTAACTTGTAGCTTAGCCACTGGCAGGGGTGGGCGTGTACATCAGCGGTGATGTCAAACTCTGAATGCTCTCCTGTGAGTTCATGGTGTCAGTGAACACCCACTCGCACTGCCGAGCTCACAGTGTAATGGTTGGCTTCAGTTCAACGAACACTAGAAGAAATAGCTATGAAATACCAAGTTACCGAGGGTTGCCGTTATGTAACATGGCTAAGAGGAGCTAGGTTTCATGATTTGAAGTCCTTCAATGAGAGGGTACCATCCCCCCGATGAGAGGGTACCATCCCTCCAATGAGAGTGTACCATCCCTCCAATGAGAGGTTACCATCCCTCCAATGAGAGGGTACCATCCCTCCAATGAGAGTGTACCATCCCTCCAATGAGAGTGTACCATCCCTCCAATGAGAGGGTACCATCCCTCCAATGAGAGGGTACCATCCCTCCAATGAGAGGGTACCATCCCTCCAATGAGAGTGTACCATACCTCCAATGAGAGGGTACCATCCCTCCAATGAGAGGGTACCATCCCCCCAATGAGAGTGTACCATCGCCCCAATGAGAGTGTACCATCCCTCCAATGAGAGGGTACCATCCCTCCAATGAGAGGGTACCATCCCTCCAATGAGAGGGTACCATCCCTCCAATGAGAGGGTACCATCCCTCCAATGAGAGGGTACCATCCCTCCAATGAGAGGGTACCATCCCTCCAAGAAGCTCTGTGAGGCAATACTGGCGACGCTTGTTTTTTTGTCGGGTATGTTCTTTCTTCTGATTTTGCACAAACGTGCACATCTTTACATCTTTACATCTTTACATATTTACATATTTACATATTTACATCTTTACAACTTCACATCTTTACATCTGTACATCTTTACATATTTACATCTTTACATCTTTACATATTTACATATTTACATATTTACATCTTTACATATTTACATATTTACATCTTTACAACTTTACAACTTTACATCTTTACATCTTTACATCTTTAAAACTTTACATCATCAGGAGATTTTCAGGAGAAAATCTCCTGATGATTGAGGAAACCCCTCATGAAACAGGCCTGTAGAGATGAAATAGTCTTGTGATTTTTTTCCCCACACATACATATATACATACATATATATTTATATTTATATATGTATATACACGTATATGTATACATGTGCATATACACATATACTGTATATACATATACATGTATACATATCTATGTATATATATATATACATATACGTGTATATATATATATTATATACATTATATAAATATATATATACATACATATATATATTATATACATTATATAAATGTATATATATACACATATATATATATATATATATATATATATATATATATATATATATATATATATATATATATATATACATATATATATATATATATATATATATATATATATATATATATATATATATATATATTTATATTTATATATGTATATACACGTATATGTATACATGTGCATATACACATATACTGTATATACATATACATGTATACATATCTATGTATATATATATATATATATATACATATACGTGTATATATATATATATTATATACATTATATAAATATATATATACATATATATATATATATTATATACATTATATAAATGTATATATATACATATATATATATATATATATATATATATATATATATATATATATATATATATATATATATATATATATATATATATATATATATATATATATATATATATATATATATATATATATATATATATATATATATATATATATATATATATATATATATATATATATATATATATATATATATTAAATACCCTGACAAGCAGGGCAACCTGTGAAACAGGCTTGTAGGGATGAAATAGCCTCTGTATTTTTCCGGACCTATATATACTTTTGTATATGCATATACATGTATATGTATGTATATATATAAACATATGAATATATATAAACATATGTATATATACGGTTTTTATAATCCTCCATATTGAAGTTTGCACCTGACAACTAAACACTTCTAGAGTCACAAAAAGGCTACATTGATTTTTCATTTTTATGAGATGTTTTTATGAGATGTTTTTTGCTGACTCTTTCTTTCAGTGCACATTCTAAAACAGGCAAGAAGCTGACAGGAAGAAGTTGTGTCATCCTCCTCGTCTTCCTTGGCTGACATTTTGTCTTTGTGGTGACTGAGACGTCGTCA
The DNA here is from genome assembly GCF_033978785.1 of Entelurus aequoreus. NCBI lineage: Eukaryota > Metazoa > Chordata > Actinopteri > Syngnathiformes > Syngnathidae > Entelurus > Entelurus aequoreus. The sequence goes on along the minus strand of NC_084739.1, from coordinate 3,895,086 downwards.
GCCTGGGCGGGATGAGACTAATTATCATGTTTATTATTGTCACGTCATAGCTGTCAACTTTATTCTTCTGAAGTTCCCTTTTCATTATTGACTTTCTACACTAAATGGAATAATGTTTCATATCTAAAAAGTCAACATCTACCATTTTCAAAGTTCTGAAACAAATGCAACCTCCATTTATGCACTTAATTGGTTCTTCAACATGGTTTGTAAGGTGAAAAGTTTGCAATAATTGCAAACATATTTGCAATAAATGTAAACATATTTGCAATAAATGTAAATATATTTGCAATGTATGTAAATATATTTGCAATACATGTAAACATATTTGCAAAAATTTAAATATATTTGCAATAAATGTAAAAATATTTGCAATAAATGTAAAAATATTTGCAATAAATGTAAACATATCTGTAATAAATGTAAATATATTTGCAGTAAATGTAAACATATTTGCAATAAATGTATACCTATCTGCAATAAATGTAAACATATTTGCAATAATTGTAAACATATCTGCAATAAATGTAAACATATTTGCAATAAATGTAAACATATTTGCAATAAATGTAAATATATTTGCAATACATGTAAACATATTTGAAAAAATGTAAATATATTTGCAATAAATGTAAAAATATTTGCAATAAATGTAAAAATATTTGCAATAAATGTAAACATATCTGTAATAAATGTAAATATATTTGCAGTAAATGTAAACATATTTGCAATAAATGTATACATATCTGCAATAAATGTAAACATATTTGCAATAATTGTAAACATATCTGCAATAAATGTAACATATTTGCAATAATTGTAAACATATTTGCAATAAATGTAAACATATTTGCAGTAAATGTAAACATATTTGCAATAAATGTAAACACATTTGCAGTAAATGTAAATATATTTGCAATAATTGTACACATATTTGCAATAAATGTAAATATATTTGCAATAAATGTAAAAATATTTGCAATAAATGTAAATATATTTGCAATAAATGTAAACATATTTGCAATACATGTAAACATAGCTGCAATAAATGTAAACATATTTGCAATAAATGTAAATATATTTGCAATAAATGTAAACATATTTGCAATAAATGTAAATATATTTGCAATAAATATAAACATATTTGCAATAAATGTAAATATATTTGCAATAAATGTAAATATATTTGAAATACATGTAAATATATTTGCAATAAATGGAAACATATCTGCAATAAATGTAAACATATTTGCAATAAATGTAAATATATATGCAATAAATGTAAGCATATTTGCAATAAATGTAAACATATCTGCAATAAATGTAAACATATTTGCAATAAATGTAAATATATCTGCAATAAATGTAAACATATTTGCAATAAATGTAAACATATCTGCAATACATGTAAACATATTTGCAATTAATGTAAATATATTTGCAATAAATGTAAATATATTTGCAATAAATGTAAACATATCTGCAATAAATGTAAACATATAGGCAATAAATGTAAACATATTTGCAATAAATGTAAATATATTTGCAATACATGTAAATATATTTGCAATAAATGTAAACATATTTGCAATAAATGTAGACATATTTGCAATAAATGTAAACATATTTGCAATAAATGTAAATATATTTGCAATAAATGTGAACATATTTGCAATAAATGTAAACATATTTGCAATAAATGTAAATATATTTGCAATAAATGTAAACATATTTGCAATAAATGTAAATATATTTGCAATACATGTAAATATATTTGCAATAAATGTAAACATATTTGCAGTAAATGTAAATATATTTGCAATAAATGTAGACATATTTGCAATACATGTAAATATATTTGCAATAAATGTAAACATATTTGCAGTAAATGTAAATATATTTGCAATAAATGTAAACATATTTGCAATAAATGTAAATATATTTGCAATAAATATAAACATATTTGCAATAAATGTAAATATATTTGCAATAAATGTAAATATATTTGAAATACATGTAAATATATTTGCAATAAATGGAAACATATCTGCAATAAATGTAAACATATTTGCAATAAATGTAAATATATATGCAATAAATGTAAGCATATTTGCAATAAATGTAAACATATCTGCAATAAATGTAAACATATTTGCAATAAATGTAAATATATCTGCAATAAATGTAAACATATTTGCAATAAATGTAAACATATCTGCAATACATGTAAACATATTTTCAATTAATGTAAATATATTTGCAATAAATGTAAATATATTTGCAATAAATGTAAACATATCTGCAATAAATGTAAACATATAGGCAATAAATGTAAACATATTTGCAATAAATGTAAATATATTTGCAATACATGTAAATATATTTGCAATAAATGTAAACATATTTGCAATAAATGTAGACATATTTGCAATAAATGTAAACATATTTGCAATAAATGTAAATATATTTGCAATAAATGTGAACATATTTGCAATAAATGTAAACATATTTGCAATAAATGTAAATATATTTGCAATAAATGTAAACATATTTGCAATAAATGTAAATATATTTGCAATACATGTAAATATATTTGCAATAAATGTAAACATATTTTCAGTAAATGTAAATATATTTGCAATAAATGTAGACATATTTGCAATACATGTAAATATATTTGCAATAAATGTAAACATATTTGCAGTAAATGTAAATATATTTGCAATAAATGTAGACATATTTGCAATACATGTAAATATATTTGCAATAAATGTAAACATATTTGCAATAAATGTAAACATATTTGCAGTAAATGTAAATATATTTGCAATAAATGTAGACATATTTGCAATACATGTAAATATATTTGCAATAAATGTAAATATATTTGCAATAAATGTAAATATATTTGCAATAAATGTAGACATATTTGCAATACATGTAAATATATTTGCAATAAATGTAAACATATTTGCAATAAATGTAAACATATTTGCAGTAAATGTAAATATATTTGCAATAAATGTAAATATATTTGCAATAAATGTAGACATATTTGCAATACATGCAAATATATTTGCAATAAATGTAAACATATTTGCAATAAATGTAAATATATTTGCAATAAATGTGAACATATTTGCAATAAATGTAAACATATTTGCAATAAATGTAAATATATTTGCAATAAATGTAAACATATTTGCAATAAATGTAAATATATTTGCAATACATGTAAATATATTTGCAATAAATGTAAACATATTTTCAGTAAATGTAAATATATTTGCAATAAATGTAGACATATTTGCAATACATGTAAATATATTTGCAATAAATGTAAACATATTTGCAGTAAATGTAAATATATTTGCAATAAATGTAGACATATTTGCAATACATGTAAATATATTTGCAATAAATGTAAACATATTTGCAATAAATGTAAACATATTTGCAGTAAATGTAAATATATTTGCAATAAATGTAGACATATTTGCAATACATGTAAATATATTTGCAATAAATGTAAATATATTTGCAATAAATGTAAATATATTTGCAATAAATGTAGACATATTTGCAATACATGTAAATATATTTGCAATAAATGTAAACATATTTGCAATAAATGTAAACATATTTGCAGTAAATGTAAATATATTTGCAATAAATGTAAATATATTTGCAATAAATGTAGACATATTTGCAATACATGCAAATATATTTGCAATACATGTAAACATATTTGCAATAAATGTAAACATATCTGCAATAAATGTAAACATATCTGCAATAAATACTGACTGCTTGCAATATGAACTCACATTTTTTATTTCTACAATATTCT
>NC_084739.1:3881236-3886236 GCF_033978785.1 Entelurus aequoreus | reverse complement strand
ATAATACTACTTGTAAGAAACTTACTTTATTTGTCGCCATGGAGGCCAGGATTAGTGATTTAGAAGTAGCTAGATGTTAGCCGCTAGCTAGCTATCCATGTGTTAAAGTAGCTCTTCCTGAGGGTGTTTCAGTGTTATAACTTCACTTTATCTTGACTTTTTACACCAAAATGCGTCCATTCTCCCTTTTCTGTCTCCACACTGTGTCTGCTTGTAAGTACTCTGTGTGTGTGCGCTGCCCAACATGCTCCTCTGCTTCTTATACCAGCAATGTCACCACGTGACGATGACGGGGGTGCGGCGGGGTGGGAGACCGGTATTTTTCAGAGGCGGTATAGTACCAAATATGATTCATTAGTATCGTGGTACTATATTAGTACCGGTATACCGTACAACCCTATCATAGTAGTATAAGTTGTATAAGTCATTCTAGAGTAAACATATTGACATATATAAATATATAGAGTATATTGTCACACACGTCTGGTCTACTTAGTAGTTCTTATTCTAGTAGTTAGTATTCTTCTCAGCATACTCCTTGTTTCTCTAAAAAAACACAAAGTACAATTCAACTGACATTTGTGACTTTGGAGCTGAAGATGGTTTTATTGATGCTGTTGTTGTTGACAGCCCTTCTAGTCCATGGAGTGAACTAAGGGAACCTAGCAAGGTTTTTCTGCTTGATGCTAGCGGGCATACCTCACCTACTAGGTCTCCGGCTACCTGCTAATCATCACGAGTCACTAAGTTCTTCTGGCACTGCTCCTGTTGTACCTGGCTGCTAAAACCTAACCCTGACATTGACTGGTGGCGTTCGACTGTTCTGACCTGGAGTGTTACTCTACATGACTGCTCATCCTCGCTCTGCTGGAATCATTGATCAGCACCAGTAGACTAGCCTGGTTTATAGATGGTGTTCAGCTGGGTGTTGTCACATCCACCATTGTGGCACTAACCTCTTGTCAGGTTCCCTGTTACCTTCCTCCCGTCTGTACCATGTGTCCAAGAATGAGCAGGAGGAATATATTTCATCCTCCTTAGCTGCCGGTATCATTCTCCCCTGGCCGCCACCTGTAGCTGCCGGTATCATTCTCCCCTGGCCGCCACCTGTAGCTGCCGGTATCATTCTCCCCTGGCCGCCACCTGTAGCTGCCGGTATCATTCTCCCCTGGCCTCCACCTGTAGCTGCCGGTATCATTCTCCCCTGGCCGCCACCTGTAGCTGCCGGTATCATTCTCCCCTGGCCGCCACCTGTAGCTGCCGGTATCATTCTCCCCTGGCCGCCACCTGTAGCTGCCGGTATCATTCTCCCCTGTCCGCCACCTGTAGCTGCCGGTATCATTCTCCCCTGGCCACCACCTGTAGCTGCCGGTATCATTCTCCCCTGGCTGCCACCTGTAGCTGCCGGTATCATTCTCCCCTGGCCGCCACCAGTAGCTGCCGGTATCATTCTCCCCTGGCCGCCACCTATATCTGCCGGTATCATTCTCCCCTGGCCGCCACCTGTAGCTGCCGGTATCATTCTCCCCTGGCCGCCACCTGTAGCTGCCGGTGTCATTCTCCCCTGGTCGCCACCTGTAGCTGCCGGTATCATTCTCCCCTGGCCGCCACCTGTAGCTGCCGGTATCATTCTCCCCTGGCCGCCACCTGTAGCTGCCGGTATCATTCTCCCCTGGCCGCCACCTGTAGCTGCCGGCATCATTCTCCCCTGGCCGCCACCTGTAGCTGCCAGTATCATTCTCCCCTGGCCGCCACCTGTAGCTGCCGGTATCATTCTCCCCTGGCCGCCACCTGTAGCTGCCGGTATCATTCTCCCCTGGCCGCCACCTGTAGCTGCCGGTATCATTCTCCCCTGGCCGCCACCTGTAGCTGCCGGTATCATTCTCCCCTAGCCGCCACCTGTAGCTGCCGGAATCATTCTCCCCTGGCCGCCACCTGTAGCTGCCGGTATCATTCTCCCCTGTCCGCCACCTGTAGCTGCCGGTATCATTCTCCCCTGGCCACCACCTGTAGCTGCCGGTATCATTCTCCCCTGGCTGCCACCTGTAGCTGCCGGTATCATTCTCCCCTGGCCGCCACCAGTAGCTGCCGGTATCATTCTCCCCTGGCCGCCACCTGTAGCTGCCGGTATCATTCTCCCCTGGTTGCCACCTGTAGCTGCCGGTATCATTCTCCCCTGTCCGCCACCTGTAGCTGCCGGTATCATTCTCCCCTGGCCGCCACCTGTAGCTGCCGGTATCATTCTCCCCTGGCCGCCACCTATATCTGCCGGTATCATTCTCCCCTGGCCGCCACCTGTAGCTGCCGGTATCATTCTCCCCTGGCCGCCACCTATATGTGCCGGTATCATTCTCCCCTGGCCGCCACCTGTAGCTGCCGGTATCATTCTCCCCTGGTCGCCACCTGTAGCTGCCGGTATCATTCTCCCCTGGCCGCCACCTGTATCTGCCGGGGTTTCCTTAATTGAAAAAGACAAATGACTGCGCCTCTGCATCGACTATCGCACCCTCCATCAAATTAGAGTCAAGAATAAGTACCCTCTTCCCCTTGTGGACTCCGCATTTACGCCACTTCACTCCAAGTTTTTCACAAAACTCCGCCTTCGGAAGGTGTATCACCTTGTCCGGATCATGGAGAGTGATGAATGGAAGACAGAGTTTAACATTCCATTGGGACATTTTTGGTGACGTCCTTTGGACTGACAGATGCTCCCGCAGTATTTTAGACTTTCATACATGATTTCCATTTCTGTTCGTGTATCTCATGGGTGTCAAACTCTGGCCCGCCGTGTAATTTCACTTGGCCCTTGAGGCGATATCAAATTAGAGTGGGTCAAAGTACAAGGACCTACTTCTCACTACAGATTTCAAGAAGCTGACTCCCAGATTCATCGACCCATACCCCATCATCAGGATCATTAACTGTGCCGCAGTCAAGCTTTGCCTCCTGGACTTCCTCAAGTGCAACCCGGTCTTCCATGTCTCTTGTATCAAGCCAGTAGCCTCGAGTCCCCTCAGCCCTCCGGAGGTGCCGCCCCCTCTTCCTTGGCTTGTGGACAACCACCTGCCTTGACAGTCAAGGCCATCTTGGATGTGAGAAGGAGGAGCAGGGGATTCCAGTTCCTGGTCGACTGTGAGGGATACCACCCTGAGGAGCGCTCGTGTGTCGCTACGTCCCTTACCTTTGACCCCTCGCTACTCTCTGAGTTCTATCACCGTTTTCCAGAGAAGCCAGGTAAGCTGCCAGGAGGGGTACTGTGATGTTTACCTGCGGTCTGGTGTGCTCGCTCTCCTTGTCTCTCCCTCTCTCTCTTGCTATAGTGGGACGATCCACAGGTGGCACTAATTTGGGCTAATTACACCAGGACTATTGAAGCTGAGTAGTGGCAGCCGGGAGGTGTCAGTTAGTTCTCCTGTCCGTGGGTACACCTACTTCTTGGCCACTGGCTTTGTCCTGAGACTCGCCCTCCGAGGCTCCTTCTGGCGTTGGCACCCACGCCTCCCTCGGTGTGTCACCCGCTAAGTTGTTTTATGTGGGCTCTTTTTCCACGGTGTGCTTCCTCCCTCGCCACCATTGGTTGGTTCATTCCTCCCTGGACTAAAGACTGTCACTTGCATGCTGGCCTTCTTCTCTCAGCACCAAAGTGGATTATTGACTTCTCTCACTGGCCACACATCTCTAGTGGAATCGTCAGCCATGTGTGTTGGGACCTGGACATTGGAAGTAGGATTGAAAGTTCTTGATTGTTGTTTGGACGTCTTGTCATGTTACACAAAGTCATTTGTCATGTTACACAAAGTCATTTGTCATGTTACACAAAGTCATTTTCTTCCCTTTCTTTGCCGCCTTCGTGGACACTTTGTCAGGCCTCACATTGCAGATCAATTTTTGCCTTGTGTTTGCTTGCTCATGCGTGTCCTGGTGTGCGTGCATCACACACACTCTCACACACACACACACACACACACACACACACACACACACACACACACACACACACACACACACACACACACACACACACACACACACACACACACACACACACACACACGCACACACAAACGAGGACAGACACACACCCGCACACGAACCCACAAACAAGGACAGACACACACACACACACACACACACACACACACACACACACACACGCACACACAAACGAGGACAGACACACACCCGCACGCACAAACAAGGACAGACACACACACACACACACACACACACACACACACACACACACACACACACACACACACACACACACACACACACACACACACACACACACACACACACACACACACACACACACACACACACACACACACACGCGCACACAATAAGGCTCGCGCGTCATCAAGAAGCCCCAAACAATAAGCAGTGTCACATGAGCGATGCGTTCACTGGCAGTCGGGGTATTTGGCCGCTGTGCTTCATGTCCGGATGATTGCTGACATTCATCATCTCAGTAGTTTTCTCAGAATGTTTGGAAATTGCTGGTCAGCTTCACTTTTGCTCAAAGCTCCTCGCTAATGGAGACGATGACTTCCTGGAATACAAAATGTCATTCATCACACGCACAATAAATATTTCTCTGCTCCATTTACTACAACCAGGACACCACAACAGGCCGGTGTGTGTGTGTGTGTGTGTGTGTGTGTGTGTGTGTGTGTGTGTGCCTGTGTGTGTGTGTGCGTGTGTGTGCCTGTGTGGGTGTGTGTGTGTGTGTGTGTTGGGAATGGAGTCATTTGTCACAAACTCTTACATGTTGTTTCTCCCTTTTCTGCACTTTGTCTACTTTTGAGCGTTGTGTGGAAGTTTGTCCTGTAGAGTAGTAGTTCCCAACCTTTTTGTACTTGCGGACCAGTCAACGCTTGAAAATTTGTCCCACGAACCGGGGGGTGGGGGGGTTGTGGTTTTTTATTTTTAATTTTTATTTTTTGTCATAAAGAAATACAATCATGTGTGCTTACGGACTGTATCCCTGCAGACTG
>NC_084739.1:3873736-3876236 GCF_033978785.1 Entelurus aequoreus | reverse complement strand
GTCCACGAGTCCATGAGTGCATCAGTTCATGAGTCCATCAGTCCATGAGTCCATCAGTCCATCAGTCCATGAGTCCATGAGTCCATCAGTCCATGAGTCCATGAGTCCATGAGTCCATGAGTCCATCAGTCCATGAGTCCATGAGTCCATGAGTCCATCAGTCCATCAGTCCATGAGTCCATGAGTCCATCAGTCCATGAGTCCATGAGTCCATGAGTCCATCAGTCCACGAGTCCATGAGTGCATCAGTTCATGAGTCCATCAGTCCATGAGTCCATCAGTCCATGAGTCCATGAGTCCATGAGTCCATCAGTCCATGAGTCCATGAGTCCATCAGTCCATGAGTCCATGAGTCCATCAGTCCATGAGTCCATGAGTCCATGAGTCCATGAGTCCATCAGTCCATGAGTCCATGAGTCCATCAGTCCATGAGTCCATGAGTCCATGAGTCCATCAGTCCATGAGTCCATGAGTCCATGAGTCCATCAGTCCATGAGTCCATGAGTCCATCAGTCCATGAGTCCATCAGTCCATGAGTCCATGAGTCCATGAGTCCATGAGTCCATCAGTCCATGAGTCCATGAGTCCATCAGTCCATGAGTCCATGAGTCCATGAGTCCATCAGTCCATGAGTCCATCAGTCCATCAGTCCATGAGTCCACGAGTCCATCAGTCCATCAGTCCATGAGTCCATGAGTCCATCAGTCCATGAGTCCATGAGTCCATCAGTCCATGAGTCCATGAGTCCATCAGTCCATGAGTCCATGAGTCCATGAGTCCATCAGTCCATGAGTCCAAGAGTCCATGAGTCCATGAGTCCATCAGTCCATGAGTCCATGAGTCCATGAGTCCATGAGTCCATGAGTCCTCAAGTCTGGATTTAGTTAAGGGGGTGGTCCTCTGTCATATAGAGGATCTTGGACTGGAGGCTTTCTGCAGTGGCTCCTCAAAAACAGCAGAATACTCATGTTTTTTTTAAAGAATACACGACTAGTGTTTCTGCAGTAGGTCCTCAAAAACAGCAGAATACTTGTGTTGTTTTAAATAATACACGACTAGTGTTTTTGAGGTAGGTTCACAAAAACAGCATAATACTTGTGTTTTTTTAATGTATACACAACTAGTGCTTTTGAGGTAGGTTCTCAAAAACAGCAGAATACTTGTGTTTTTTTAAAGAATACACAACTAGTGCTTTTGAGGTAGGTTCTCAAAAACAGCAGAATACTTGTGTTTTTTTTTAATGTATACACAACTAGTGCTTTTGAGGTAGGTTCTCAAAAACAGCAGAATACTTGTGTTTTTTAAAAGAATACACAACTAGTGCTTTTGAGGTAGGTTCTCAAAAACAGCAGAATACTTGTGTTTTTTTAAATAATACACAACTAGTGTTTTTGAGGTAGGTCCTCAAAAACAGCAGACTATTCAAGTTGTTTTAAATAACACACGACTAGTGTTTTTGCAGTAGGTACTCAAAAACAGCAGAACACTCATGTTTTTTTAAGAATACACGACTAGTGTTTTTGAGGTAGGTTCTCAAAAACAGCATAATACTTGTGTTTTTTTATTTAAAGAATATACGACTAGTGTTTTTGAGGTAGGTTCTCAAAAACAGCAGAATTCTCATGTTGTTGTTTTTAAATACATGACTAGTGTTTTTGCGGTAGCTTCTCAAAAACAGCAGAATACTCGTGTTTTTTTTAAAGAATACATGACTAGTGTTATGGAGGTAGGTTCTCAAAAACAGCAGAATACTAATGTTTTTTTTAAAGATTACACAACTAGTGATTTTGAGGTAGGTCTTCAAAAACAGCAGAATACTTTTTTTAAGAATACACGACTCGTGATTTTGAGGTAGGTTCTCAAAAACAGCAGAATACTCATGTTTTTTTAAAGAATACACTACTGGTGTTTTTGAAGTAGGTTCTAAAAAACAGCAAAATACTCATGTTGTTTTAAAGAATACACGACTAGTGAGGTGCATCCTCAAAAACAGCAGAATACTTATGTTGTTTTAAAAAAATACACTTCTAGTGTTTTTGAGGTAGGTCCTTAAAAACAGCATAATACTTGTGTTTTTTTTTTAAAAGACTACACCACTAGTGTTTTTGAGGTAGGTTTTCAAAAACAGCAGAATACCCATGTTGTTTTAAAGAATACACGACTAGTGTTTTTGAGGTAGGTTTTCAAAAACAGCAGAATAATCGTGTTTTTTAAAAGAATACACGACTAGTGTTTTTAAAGTAGGTCCTTAAAAACAGCAGAATACTAATTTTGTTTTAAAGAATACACGACTAGTGCTTTTGAGGTAGGTTCTCAAAAACAGCAGAATACTCATGTTGTTTTAAAGAATACACGACTAGTGTTTTTTAGGTAGGTTTTCAAAACAGCAGAATAATCGTGTTTTTTAAAAGAATACACGACTAGTGTTTTTGAAGTAGGTCCTCAAAAACAGCAGAATACTAATTTTGTTTTAAAGAATACACGACTAGTGCTTTTGAGG
>NC_084739.1:3831236-3856236 GCF_033978785.1 Entelurus aequoreus | reverse complement strand
AGTGAAGATCCAAGACCACCATGGGGCCTCCAGGCTAATGGTGTTGAGACCTCTCCTAGTGAAGATCCAAGACCAGCATGGGGCCTCCAGGCTAATGGTGTTGAGACCTCTCCTAGTGAAGATCCAAGACCACCATGGGGCCTCCAGGCTAATGTTGTTGAGACCTCTCCTAGTGAAGATCCAAGACCACCATGGGGCCTCCAGGCTAATGTTGTTGAGACCTCTCCTAGTGAAGATCCAAGACCACCATGGGGCCTCCAGGCTAATGGTGTTGAGACCTCTCCTAGTGAAGATCCAAGACCAGCATGGGGCCTCCAGGCTGGAAGTCCACCACTTGAGTGTTTGCAAGGCTGTTTAGTGCAAGAAGAAGCAAACACGTCGGGGATGCATAAAAACGCACTGAGGAGAAAAGGTGTGTGTAGTGGAGAGTGTTACCATGGAAACGCTGGAAGGTGTTTGGAGAGAGAAGCGACATCACCACTTCCTTCTGCGACTACTCCTTCCACATTTTCCAACGCATTTTCCCCATCAAAACATTCCTCTTAATCAGGACAAAAAAAACAAGTTGTTTTTTTAACTGGAAAAATTCCCGGTTTTCCTGAAATTCCAGGAATTGCATAATACCATTTCTCAATTAAAAATGTTACTAATCCAACATTTCTCGACTGTTTGGAAAAATTCCAGCACCAACCATTCAGAAAATTCTATTTTTTTTTTACCATTTAAAAAAAAATGTCCCTCTTTCCCCGGAATTCCCAAAATTCCCTAAAATTCCCAATGAAAAGAATGAGACATTTTTCAAAGTTCCACAACTCCCACATTTTGTATCCGATTCAAAGTGTTCCAACGTCAACACATTCTGTGAGGACGTCTTGTCTTGGTTTTTTCTGTCTTGTGATTTGCATGTTTTAGTTTGAAAAGTAACTCTCCTCTCGTTTCAGCTCACTTGCCCTTCCTTTTGTGTCATCAGTCTGACGTCATCCTGTTCCCTGATTGTTTCCACCTGTTCCCGATTAGCCTCATGTCTCTTATAAGCCCACTCCTCCCTTTGGTCTGTGCCAGATTGTCTCGTTCATTCGTGCTCTCTAGCTTCCATGTCAATGTGCATGCCTTGCCTTGTCTCCTGCTTATGTTCCTTCATCCTGAATCCCTTCGTGGCTATTTTGAGTTTTCCTTTCTTCCTCCTCAGCAGAGTGATTTTTGTTATTAAGTTCATTCAGCCGAAGTGGTGAGTTATCAGTTATTTTTCATTCTTTCCTCAAATTTTTGAGTGACTATTTTTGTTAAACTTTATTAGATTAGATAGTGTAGAATTTTTCATAACTGTTGTTTCTTCCTCCTGTTGGAGCATTTTTTTGTTAATACATTTTATAGCATATACGGCGCTAATTATAGTTTGTCTTTGCTTTTGTGTTTTCCTCCGTTCTGAGTGATTTTCGGTTGTTCCTATTTTTTTGGAGCCTTTTTCGCCGATTAGTTTTTTTGTTAATATAGATATTGTATTCCTTTACTTTGGAGGTGAAAGGAAGTTGTCAAAATAAAAACCTGTCAAAGTTCCCTACTCTGCATCTGAGTCCTATCCTTTTTACCAAGCCTGACACATTCAGTCTGTCCAGGAAAGGTGTGCTCGCTTTCAACAATTAACAAAAAAAATCCAGATTTTCTCGAATTTTCAGTTTTTAGGGACATTTTCTCCATTCAAAAGGAATGATCCATTTTTCCAAGTTGCACAATTCCCACATTTTTCTACCTATTCAATTAATTCTACCTTCGACACATTCAATTCATCCTGGAAATTCAAACAACCATTTTTCCACGTTCAACAAATTTCCAGGAATTCAAGTTTTTTTTCTAACCTTATTCCCAACCTTTTTCAGTGCGATGACTCCTTTCACATTTTTTAACCCATTTCAAGCGTTCTACTGTCAAAACATTCCTCTTAGTCAGGACAAAAAAACAAGTTGGTTTAAAAACTTGAAAATTTCCTGGTTTTCCTGAAATTCCAGGAATTGCATAATACTATTTCTCAATTAAAAATGTTACTAATCCAACATTTCTCGACTGTTTTGAAAAATTCCAGCACCAACCATTCAGAAAATTCGATTTTTTTTTTACCATTTAAAAAAAAATGTCCCTCTTTCCCCGGAATTCCCAAAATTCCCATTGAAAAGAATGAGACATTTTTCAAAGTTACACAACTCCCACATTTTTTATCCGATTCAAACTGTTCCAACGTCAACACATTCAGTCTGTCCAGGAAAGGTGTGCTCGCTTTCAACAATTAACAAAAAAAATCCAGATTTCCTCGAATTTTCAGTTTTTAGGGACATTTTCTCCATTCAAAAGGAATGATCCATTTTTCCAAGTTGCACAATTCCCACATTTTTCTACCTATTCAATTAATTCTACCTTCGACACATTCAATTCATCCTGGAAATTCAAACAACCATTTTTCCACGTTCAACAAATTTCCAGGAATTCAAGTTTTTTTTCTAACCTTATTCCCAACCTTTTTCAGTGCGATGACTCCTTTCACATTTTTTAACCCATTTCAAGCGTTCCACTGTCAAAACATTCCTCTTAGTCAGGACAAAAAAACAAGTTGGTTTAAAAACTTGAAAATTTCCTGGTTTTCCTGAAATTCCAGGAATTGCATAATACTATTTCTCAATTAAAAATGTTACTAATCCAACATTTCTCGACTGTTTTGAAAAATTCCAGCACCAACCATTCAGAAAATTCGATTTTTTTTTTACCATTTAAAAAAAAAAGGCCCTCTTTCCCCGGAATTCCCAAAATTCCATAAAATTCCCATTGAAAAGAATGAGACATTTTTCAAAGTTACACAACTCCCACATTTTTTATCCGATTCCAACTGTTCCAACGTCAACACATTCAGTCTGTCCAGGAAAGGTGTGCTCGCTTTCAACAATTAACAAAAAAAATCCAGATTTCCTCGAATTTTCAGTTTTTAGGGACATTTTCTCCATTCAAAAGGAATGATCCATTTTTCCAAGTTGCACAATTCCCACATTTTTCTACCTATTCAATTCATTCCACCTTCGACACATTCAATTCATCCTGGAAATTCAAACAACCATTTTTCCACGTTCAACAAATTTCCAGGAATTCAAGTTTTTTTTCTAACCTTATTCCCAACCTTTTTCAGTGCGATGACTCCTTTCACATTTTTCAACCCATTTCAAGCGTTCTACTGTCAAAACCTTCTTCTTAGTCAGGACAAAAAAACAAGTTGGTTTAAAAACTTGAAAATTTCCTGGTTTTCCGGAAATTCCGTAATACCATTTTTCAAATAAAAACTGTTAACTACTTCAACATTTCTTGACCGATTGAAACAAGTCCAACACCAACCAATTCAGCTCATCCAGGACATTCATGCTCCTAATATTTTGTTTTTTAAATCCTGTTTTTCCCCAAAATGTCCACATTTCCAGGAAGTTCCCATTGAAATGAATGGGACATTTTTCCAAGTTGCACAATTCCCACATTTTTCCAGCTATTGAAAGCATTCCAACATGAACACATTCCACTCATCCTGGACATTCAAACTAACACTTTCCCAACTTCCAAAACAAATTCTGTGTTTCCTGGAAATTCAAAGCATTCCAGCATTGAAACTATTCTTACATCCTGCCAGCATTTCAGTTCCACTTCAGCCTCCCCACTCGTCCAGTTGCAGTCAGCTGTTGTTGATACTGGCTCTGCAAAGTCTATTGAAGAACATCCTGGAATGCAACAACCTGAAATGTTTACTACTAATCAACTAAGTTAGGACAGCAATTGTCCTTTTTGGCTACGTGCTAGCTACGTTGTCTCAGTAGGTGCTGCTGTGTTGGCTAGCAACCAACTTGTAATATCCTCATGTGAACAAAAGCATTTACCAACTGACATCATTACCATTAATGAACATGTTTTTGTCTTAAGAAGGAAGGCGTGGCCATTGTGTTGTTGTGCTACATGCTAGCTACGTTGCCTCAATAAGTGCTGCTGTTTTGGCTAGCAACCTTTGATGTACTTGTGTCAATGGTAGCAACTACAAATGTGGTTAATGAAATCTTCTTTGTTAAGAAGATTGTACATTTGGCTACATGCTAGCTACATTACCCCTGTAGGTGCTGCTGTTTTGGTTGACAACACAGTTTATTAGCACTATGTGAACAATAGCATCTAACTACAAACTGACATAATTACTATCAATTAATCAAGTTATTGCCTTGTTTTTTTTCTTGAAGAGGAAGGGGTGGTATTTTGCTTTTGGCTTTATCATTTACTTATTTTCAGTTGTTTTCCTTTTAAGGGCTATTGTGCTTTTGGCTACATGTTAGCTACCTTGCCTCTTGTCAGGTTCAAACACTGATGACATCTATTAAACAGACAAGAAGCAAGGAATCATGCAGAGACAGAGTTCAATTTTACTCAATGAGGAGAGACGTATTGAGCTGTACACTTAGTTACAGTTCCAACCTAGGCTCTAAGGCACAGCCCACGTGCTCCTCTATTTATTTGGGAGGTCCCTGGTTACATCACTGAGGCTGCTTCTGAAGGAAGGGGGGTCATTTCAGCAGCCCCAGTTAGACACAATGTATGATTATTCATGAAATGGAAATGTGCTGACACTCGTGATATCGCCCTGTTTCTGCTTTGTCTGCGTCACAGCACTCGATGTTCGACCTTGGCAGTCAGCAGGCCGGGTCTGGACACAAACATAAAAAAATAATTCTATAATTTAGTGGGTGTGGTTTATATCCCAGTGCACTCTATAGTCTGGAAAATAAATTAATTCCTATTAATTAATCGAGTTTTTAGAAGTTTTGTTTGTCTTGATAAGGAAAGACTATTGTGCTTTTGGCTAGATGCTAGCTCGGTTATCTCAGCAGGTGCATCACAGTTGTGTGAACAACATTATCTACAAACTGAGGTCATCATCAGTTCATTATGGGGACGGCCATATGATCCAGCGTGCCTCAGGAGATGTTTTGGTTAGCAACAGTTGTCATTTAATTGCTTGTGTGAACAATAACATCTAAGACTTGAGGTCATGAGTACTAATTATTGGGATCTTGCTGTGGGAGATATTTGGCTTTAGGCCGCATGCTCGTTATGCTGCTTGGTGAGAAATAATGCATTGCTAAGGAATTAAATGGCGTAAGCTCTGCTCGCTCTCATCTCGACGTTTCCACGAGCCCTCCTGTTGTTTATGCCAGAGGAAATACGCTAGGCAGACTCACGCTGCACACTTCTTCCAAATAAGAGCTCCTTGTTTACCTTGTCTTGACACATCTTTGTTTGGGACTGCTGCTGAGTGTTGGCAGGCTGGTCGCCGATACACTGAGGCAAAGCAGAAGAAGAGACTTGGTGGAGGTCCAAACGCTGACAGGTGTTGACTCACCAGGATGTTCTTCAATAGACTTTGCAGAGCCAGTATCAACAACAGCTGACTGCAACTAGACGAGTGGGGAGGCTGGAGTGGAACTGAAATGCTGGCAGGATGTAAGAATAGTTTCAATGTTGGAAGGCTTTGAATTTCCAGGAAAAAATGGAATTTGTTTTGGAAGTTGGGAAAGTGTTAGTTTGAATGTCCAGGATGAGTGGAATGTGTTCATGTTGGAATGCTTTCAATAGCTGGAAAAATTTTGGAATTGTGCAACTTGGAAAAAAGTCCCATTCATTTCAATGGGAACTTCCTGGAAATGTGGGAATTTTTGGGAAAAACAGGATTTTTTTGTAAAATGATTAGGAGCATGAATGTCCTGGATGAGCTGAATTGGTTGGTGTCGGACTTCTTTCAATCGGTCAAGAAATGTTGAAGTAGTAACCGTTTTTTAATTGAAAAATGGTATTACGGAATTTCCGGAAAACCGGGAAATGTTCAAGTTTTTAAACCAACTTGTTTTTTTGTCCTGACTAAGAGGAATGTTTTGACGGTGGAACACTTGAAATGGGTTGAAAAATGTGAAAGGAGTCATCGCACTAAAAAAGGTTGTAAATAAGGTTAGAAAAAAACAGGAATTCCTGGAAATTTGTTGAACGTGGAAAAATGCTTGTTTGAATTTCCAGGATGAGTTAAATGTGTTGAGGTGGAATTAATTGAATAGCTTGAAAAATGTGGGAATTGTGGACGTTTGAAAAATGGATCATTCATTTTGAATGGGGAAAATGTCCTTCAAACTGGGAATTCTGGGAAATCCGGGAATTTTTTAAATAATTGTTGGAAGAGAGCACACCTTTCCTGGACAGGCTGAATATTTTGGAGTTGGAACAGTTTGAATCGGAGAAAAAATGTGGGAGTTGTGGAACTTTGAAAAATGTCTCATTCTTTTCAATGGGAATTTCATGGAAATTTGGGAATTCCTGGGAAAGAGGGACATTTTTTTTTAAAATGGTAAAAAAAGGGGATCATGGAGATCACCTGGCCTGGTGACACCTGTATGGTGCTAGCAGCACAGGTGGAGATCACCTGGCCTGGTGACACCTGTATGATGCTAGCAGCCCGGTTGGAGATCACCTGGCCTGGTGACACCTGTATGGTGCTAGCAGCACAGGTGGAGATCACCTGGCCTGGTGACACCTGTATGGTGCTAGCAGCACAGGTGGAGATCACCTGGCCTGGTGACACCTGTATTGTGCTAGCAGCACAGGTGGAGATCCCCTGGCCTGGTGACACCTGTATGGTGCTAGCAGCACAGGTGGAGATCACCTGGCCTGGTGACACCTGTATGGTGCTAGCAGCACAGGTGGAGATCCCCTGGCCTGGTGACACCTGTATGGTGCTAGCAGCACAGGTGGAGGTCCCCTGGCCTGGTGACACCTGTATGGTGCTAGCAGCACAGGTGGAGATCACCTGGCCTGGTGACACCTGTATGGTGCTAGCAGCACAGGTGGAGATCCCCTGGCCTGGTGACACCTGTATGGTGCTAGCAGCACAGGTGGAGATCACCTGGCCTGGTGACACCTGTATGGTGCTAGCAGCACAGGTGGAGATCCCCTGGCCTGGTGACACCTGTATGGTGCTAGCAGCACAGGTGGTGGTCCCCTGGCCTGGTGACACCTGTATTGTGCTAGCAGCACAGGTGGAGATCACCTGGCCTGGTGACACCTGTATGGCGCTAGCAGCACAGGTGGAGATCACCTGGCCTGGTGACACCTGTATGGTGCTAGCAGCACAGGTGGAGGTCCCCTGGCCTGGTGACACCTGTATGGTGCTAGCACAAAGGTGGAGATCACCTGGCCTGGTGACACCTGTATTGTGCTAGCAGCACAGGTGGAGATCACCTGGCCTGGTGAAACATGTATGGTGCTAGCAGCACAGGTGGAGATCACCTGGCCTGGTGACACCTGTATGGTGCTAGCAGCACAGGTGGAGATCACCTGGCCTGGTGAAACATGTATGGTGCTAGCAGCACAGGTGGAGATCACCTGGCCTGGTGACACCTGTATGGTGCTAGCAGCACAGGTGGAGGTCCAGGGTCAGAGTGCACAGGTGTTCTGCACAGCAACTCCCGAGGCAGACCTCCGACCTTGTTGCCATGGCAGCCTCACTTTGTTTTCTTGCCACCGCTGACATTGTGCTGATGACCTCAGAAAAAGATGATGTCATCAGAAGAAGATGATGTCATCAGAAGAAGATGATGTCATCAGCTTTTTCTTCCCAAACAGCCTGAAGTCATCGACCAAAGAAGACACTTTTAAAGGAGCCCTACGTACGAATGTCATCATTAAATCCTCTTCTTGTCTAGAACTGGTAACAGTAGTTCATGTGCTCATTGACAGCCCTGTTCATGTATTCATGTTTATGTTACAATGTTATGCAGAGGTGTACTTATAACAAACCTACATCCAAATGTTACTATTTATAGTCGCGACAACAAAATAGTTCACTGCCTTGGAGTACATTGGAGACTTTTATCCATAAAAAGCACATTTAATGATGAAATAGTTCCTCATTTTCATCTATTTTGTGTTAGGAAGCAGGAGGCACTAGCGGCCTCACAAAAATAAAGAAAACCCTGCTAAACTAGCAGCAGTTATTTGTAATGGCAGGGAGAGAGAGGAAGAGGGCGAGTAAATGCAGTCAAACACACTTGGAAAAACTGCTGACTCACACAAATGTGTGTCTACTTAAATATGTTGACAAAGCATAGTTAGCAACACAAGCAATGTGTTTAGACACAACATCATGTAGAGTAACTACACAACATACTTTCTATGACACAACATCATGTAGAGTAACTACACAACATACTTTCTATGACACAACATCATGTAGAGTAACTACACAACATACTTTCTATGACACAACATCATGTAGAGTAACTACACAACATACTTTCTATGACACAACATCATGTAGAGTAACTACACAACATACTTTCTATGACACAACATCATGTAGAGTAACTACACAACATACTTTCTATGACACAACATCATGTAGAGTAACTACACAACATACTTTCTATGACACAACATCATGTAGAGTAACTACACAACATACTTTCTATGACACAACATCATGTAGAGTAACTACACAACATACTTGATATGACACAACATCATGTAGAGTAACTACACAACATACTTTCTATGACACAACATCATGTAGAGTAACTACACAACATACTTTCTATGACACAACATCATGTAGAGTAACTACACAACATACTTGATATGACACAACATCATGTAGAGTAACTATACAACATACTTGATATGACACAACATCATGTAGAGTAACTACACAACATACTTTCTATGACACAACATCATGTAGAGTAACTACACAACATACTTTCTATGACACAACATCATGTAGAGTAACTACACAACATACTTGATATGACACAGCATCATGTAGAGTAGCTACACAACATACTTGATATGACACAACATCATGTAGAGTAACTATACAACATACTTTCTATGACACAACATCATGTAGAGTAACTATACAACATACTTGATATGACACAACATAATGTAGAGTAACTACACAACATACTTTCTATGACACAACATCATGTAGAGTAACTACACAACATACTTGATATGACACAACATCATGTAGAGTAACTATACAACATAATTTCTATGACACAACATCATGTAGAGTAACTACACAACATTCTTGATATGACACAACATCATGTAGAGTAACTATACAACATAATTTCTATGACACAACATCATGTAGAGTAACTACACAACATACTTTCTATGACACAACATCATGTAGAGTAACTACACAACATACTTGATATGACACAACTGTCACTCAACATCATGTAGAGTAACTACACAACATACTTGATATGACACAACATCATGTAGAGTAACTACACAACATACTTGATATGACACAACATCATGTAGAGTAACTACACAACATACTTTCTATGACACAACATCATGTAGAGTAACTACACAACATACTTTCTATGACACAACATCATGTAGAGTAACTACACAACATACTTTCTATGACACAACATCATGTAGAGTAACTACACAACATACTTGATATGACACAACATCATGTAGAGTAACTATACAACATAATTTCTATGACACAACATCATGTAGAGTAACTACACAACATACTTTCTATGACACAACATCATGTAGAGTAACTACACAACATACTTGATATGACACAACTGTCACTCAACATCATGTAGAGTAACTACACAACATACTTGATATGACACAACATCATGTAGAGTAACTACACAACATACTTGATATGACACAACATCATGTAGAGTAACTACACAACATACTTTCTATGACACAACATCATGTAGAGTAACTACACAACATACTTTCTATGACACAACATCATGTAGAGTAACTACACAACATACTTTCTATGACACAACATCATGTAGAGTAACTACACAACATACTTGATATGACACAACATCATTTAGAGTAACTACACAACATACTTGATACGACACAACTGTCACGCAACATCATGTAGAGTAACTACACAACATACTTGATATGACACAACTGTCACTCAACATCATGTAGAGTAACTACACAACATACTTGATATGACACAACATCCTGTAGAGTAACTACACAACATACTTGATATGACACAACATCATGTAGAGTAACTACACAACATACTTTCTATGACACAACATCATGTAGAGTAACTACACAACATACTTTCTATGACACAACATCATATAGAGTAACTACACAACATACTTGATATGACACAACATCATGTAGAGTAACTACACAACATACTTGATATGACACAACTGTCACTCAACATCATGTAGAGTAACTACACAACATACTTGATACGACACAACTGTCACTCAAAATCATGTAGAGTAACTACACAACATACTTGATACGACACAACTGTCACTCAACATCATGTAGAGTAACTACACAACATACTTGATATGACACAACTGTCACTCAACATCATGTAGAGTAACTACACAACATACTTGATATGACACAACTGTCACTTAACATCATGTAGAGTAACTACACAACATACTTGATACGACACAACTGTCACTCAACATCATGTAGAGTAACTACACAACATACTTGATACGACACAACTGTCACTCAACATCATGTAGAGTAACTACACAACATACTTGATATGACACAACTGTCACTCAACATCATGTAGAGTAACTACACAACATGCTTGATATGACACAACTGTCACTTAACATCATGTAGAGTAACTACACAACATACTTGATATGACACAACTGTCACTCAACATCATGTAGAGTAACTACACAACAATATCGAATGTTGCTTTGAGAATGTTGCGGCAAGAGTGTTGCTGTGAGAATGTTGCAGTGAGAGTGTTGCGGCGAGAGCGCTGCTGGGAGAATGTTGGGGCGAGAGCCTTGCTGTGAGAATGTTGCGGCAAGAGTGTTGCTGTGAGAATGTTGCAGCAAGAGTGTTGCTGTGAGAATGTTGCGGCAAGAGTGTTGCAGCAAGAGCGTTGCTGTGAGAATGTTGGGGCGAGAGCGTATCTGTGAGAATGTTGGGGCGAGAGCCTTGCTGTGAGAATGTTGCGGCGAGAGTGTTGCTGTGAGAATGTTGCAGCAAGAGTATTGCCGTGACCATGTTGCGACAAGAGTGCTGCTGTGACAATGTTGCAGCAAGAGCTTTTATGTGAGAATGTTGTGGTAAGAGTGTTGCTGTGACAATGTTGCAGCAAGAGTGTTGCAGCGAGAGTGTTGCTTTGAGAATGTTGCAGCGAGAGTGTTGCTTTTAAAAAATGTTGCGGCGAGAGTGTTGCCGTGACCATGTTGCGACGAGAGTGCTGCTGTGAGAATGTTGCAGTGAGAGCGTTTATGTGACAATGTTTTGGCAAGAGTGTTGCTGTGATAATGTTGCTTTGAGAATGTTGCAGCGAGAGTGTTGCTTTTAAAAAATGTTGCGGCGAGAGTGTTGCCGTGACCATGTTGCGACGAGAGTGCTGCTGTGAGAATGTTGCAGCGAGAGCGTTTATGTGAGAATGTTTTGGCAAGAGTGTTGCTGTGATAATGTTGCAGCAAGAGTGTTGCAGCGAGAGTGTTGCTTTTAAAAAATGTTGCGGCGAGAGTGTTGCTGTGAAAATGTTGTGCCGAGAGTGCTGCTGGGAGAGTTTGCGGCGAGAACGTTGCTGTAAAAATGTTTCGGTGAGAGTGTTGCTGTAAAAAAATGTTGCAGCGAGAATGTTGCTGCGAGAATGTTGCGGCGAGAGCGTTGCTGCGAGAATGTTGCGGCGAGAGCGTTGCTGTGAGAATGTTGCACCGAGAGTTTTGCTGTGAGAATGTTGCGGTGAGAGTGTTGCTGTGAGAATTTTGTGGTGAGAGTGTTGCTTTGAGAATGTTGCATCGAGAGTGTTGCTGTGAGAATGTTGCGGTGAGAGTGTTGCTTTGAGAATGTTGCATAGAGAGTGTTGCTGTGAGAATGTTGCATAGAGAGTGTTGCTGTGAGAATGTTGCGGTGAGAGTGTTGCTTTGAGAATGTTGCATCGAGAGTGTTGCTGTGAGAATGTTGCGGTGAGAGTGTTGCTTTGAGAATGTTGCATCGAGAGTGTTGTTGTGAGAATGTTGCGGTGAAAGTGTTGCTGTGAGAGTTTTGCAGCGGGAGTGTTGCTGTAAAAAAATGTTGCGGCGAGAGCGTTGCCGTAAATTTTTTCTAAGGGAACATTTTGATGTTCAGCCTGAGAAACTCCATTGTCCACCTTTTGTGTGTGTGTGTGTGTGTGTGTGTGTGTTTGTGCGTGTGTGTGTGTGTGTGTGTGTGTGTGTGTGTGTGTGTGTGACAGCAGAGTTCCCTTTTCCTTGTGAATGACAGATGAGTCGGAGTGCTGCACTAATGTGAGTCCAAATAAGGTCCACAATGTGATTCTAGACCAGACAAATAAGGTCCACATGTGGACCTTATTTGTCTGGTGAAATAGTGGTTAGTATGCACCATCTTCAGGATCAATGATCTTTGTTGGAGTCACATGACCTCTAGCAGCTGCAAGAAGCTCCTACAACTCCATCAAACAAAGTCCAAAAAATGAAGGCATAAATAGAAATGTACATTACATTTAAAAAATACAATTAAAATTGCATTTTTTGTAATGGGTCTTGAAAAACAGTCCTGTTATAGAAATAATCTTTGACTCACTGTTTTTGCAGGAGTTCCACAACGACAGCCATGCATTCTTGTCACATAAAGGATCTTTGAGTAGCATTTTTCATTTCAACTCCCAAGTAAACAGCATATTACTCCTGTATTATAGAGGATCTTTGATTTACTTTTTTTTTATTGTTGTTGTAGGATCTTAAAAACAGCAAAACACTCATGTGATATGAAGGATCTTTGACTTGCATGTTTGCAATTGGTCTTCAAAAACAGTCCTGTCATAGAAATGATCTTTGACTTGCTGTTTTTGCAGTAGTTCCACAAGAACAGACACGCATTCTTGTCACATAAAGGATCTTTGACTAACATTTTTCAGTAGAATCCAGAGTAAACAGCAGATTACCCCTTTATTATAGAGGATCTTTGATTTAGGCTTTTTTATTGTTGTTGCCATTTTCTTGGGAGTCTACTGAAAAATGCTACTCAAAGATCCTTTATGTGAGAAGACCGCGTGGCTGTTCTTGTGCAAAAACAGCATCCCTCCACTAGACAGGAGTGTTGTGTTGTTTTTCAGGACCATTTCAAGTCTTTGGAAGTGAAAGTTGAGAGAGATGAGTTGAAAAGCAGAAGGATGTGTTGCAAAGAAGCGAGGTGGAGGTGGTGGTGGTGGTGGTGGCGGTGGTGGCGGTGGTGGTGGTGTCGCAGCGCGGTGGCGGTGGTGGTGGTGGTGGTGGTGGTGTCGCAGCGCGGTGGCGGTGGAGGTGGTGGTGGTGGTGGTGGTGGTGGTGGTGGTGGTGGTGTCGCAGCGCGGTGGCGGTGGAGGTGGCGGTGGTGGTGGTGTCGCAGCGCGGTGGCGGTGGTGGTGGTGGTGGTGGTGGTGGTGGTGTCGCAGCGCGGTGGCGGTGGAGGTGGTGGTGGTGGTGGTGGTGGTGGTGTCGCAGCGCGGTGGCGGTGGAGGTGGTGGTGGTGGTGGTGTCGCAGCGTGGTGGAGGATGGAAGGAGAGAGGAAATAGGAAGGAGGACTTAGGGGAGACATTAAAAGACTTTAACGAGACAATCAGAGTCAACATGCTGCTGTGAGCCTCCCTCCTCAAATCAAAATGACAAACAACAAACAAACTTCATTGGAATTTAATGAAGAAACTGAGCTTGTTAGCAGGAAGTGAAACCACTGAGGGAGACCATCTTACTGAGAGAGACCATCTTATTGAGGGAGACCATCTTACTGAGAGAGACCATCTTACTGAGGGAGACCATCTTACTGAGGGAGACCATCTTACTGAGAGAGACCATCTTACTGAGGGAGACCATCTTACTGAGGGAGACCATCTTACTGAGAGAGACCATCTTACTGAGGGAGACCATCTTACTGAGAGAGACCATCTTACTGAGAGAGACCATCTTATTGAGGGAGACCATCTTACTGAGAGAGACCATCTTACTGAGAGAGACCATCTTATTGAGGGAGACCATCTTACTGAGAGAGACCATCTTACTGAGGGAGACCATCTTACTGAGGGAGACCATCTTACTGAGAGAGACCATCTTACTGAGGGAGACCATCTTACTGAGGGAGACCATCTTACTGAGAGAGACCATCTTACTGAGGGAGACCATCTTACTGAGGGAGACCATCTTACTGAGAGAGACCATCTTATTGAGGGAGACCATCTTACTGAGAGAGACCATCTTACTGAGAGAGACCATCTTATTGAGGGAGACCATCTTACTGAGAGAGACCATCTTACTGAGGGAGACCATCTTACTGAGAGAGACCATCTTACTGAGGGAGACCATCTTACTGAGAGAGACCATCTTACTGAGAGAGACCATCTTATTATGGGGGACCATCTTACTGAGAGAGACCATCTTACTGAGGGAGACCATCTTACTGAGAGAGACCATCTTACTGAGAGAGACCATCTTATTGAGGGAGGCCATCTTACTGAGAGAGACCATCTTACTGAGGGAGACCATCTTACTGAGGGAGACCATCTTACTGAGAGAGACCATCTTACTGAGGGAGACCATCTTACTGAGGGAGACCATCTTACTGAGGGAGACCATCTTACTGAGAGAGAACATCTTACTGAGGGAGACCATCTTACTGAGGGAGACCATCTTACTGAGGGAGACCATCTTACTGAGAGAAACCGTCTTACTGAGAGAGACCATCTTACTGAGGGAGACCATCTTACTGAGAGAGACCATCTTATTGAGGGAGGCCATCTTACTGAGAGAGACCATCTTACTGAGGGAGACCATCTTACTGAGGGAGACCATCTTACTGAGAGAGACCATCTTACTGAGAGAGACCATCTTACTGAGGGAGACCATCTTACTGAGAGAGACCATCTTACTGAGGGAGACCATCTTACTGAGGGAGACCATCTTACTGAGAGACACCATCTTACTGAGGGAGACCATCTTACTGAGAGAAACCATCTTACTGAGAGAGACCATCTTACTGAGGGAGACCATCTTACTGAGAGAGACCATCTTACTGAGGGAGACCATCTTACTGAGAGAGACCATCTTACTGAGGGAGACCATCTTACTGAGGGAGACCATCTTACTGAGAGAGACCATCTTATTGAGGGAGACCATCTTACTGAGAGAGACCATCTTACTGAGGGAGACCATCTTACTGAGAGAGACCATCTTACTGAGGGAGACCATCTTACTGAGGGAGACCATCTTACTGAGGGAGACCATCTTACTAAGGGAGACCATCTTACTGAGGGAGACCATCTTACTGAGAGAGACCATCTTACTGAGGGAGACCATCTTACTGAGAGAGACCATCTTACTGAGGGAGACCATCTTACTGAGGGAGACCATCTTACTGAGAGAGACCATCTTACTGAGGGAGACCATCTTACTGAGAGAGACCATCTTACTGAGGGAGACCATCTTACTGAGAGAGACCATCTTACTGAGAGAGACCATCTTACTGAGGGAGACCATCTTACTGGCACCAGCTCTGGAACAACTTTACTTCCTCCTATGTTAGGTCTTGACCTCAGACTTGTTAGGAGACTTGCATCCACATTAAATGTAGTTCTGATTGGAACTAGTCCACCTAACCTAGACCAGGTGTTGGAGACACCACGGAACCAGAAGAACTAGTCCACCTCAACTGGACCAGGTGTTGGAGACACCACGGAACCAGAAGAACTAGTCCACCTCACCTAGACCAGGTGTTGGAGACACCACGGAACCAGAAGAAATAGTCCACCTCACCCGGACCAGGTGTCGGAGGCACCGCAGAACCAAAAGAACTAGTCCACCTCACCCGGACCAGGTGTCGGAGACACCACAGAACCAGAAGAATTGTTGTGTCATTCTCAGAGAAAATATCTTCTCTCACAAATTGTCTCTCTAAACCAGCTGTAAAGCATCCAAAATGCTGCTGCTCGAGTCCTGACTAGAACCAAGAAATACAACAATATTAGTCCAGTGCTCAGGTCACTGCACTGACTTCCTCTTGCTCAGGGAAAATACTTTAAAACATTTCTCCTTTTGTACAGGTCTTCTTCTGGTCTTGGGTCAAAGTACAGCTCTGACTTGTTAGAACCTTATCAACCAACTCCAGCTCTGAGAACCTCAGGGAGTGTGACCATCTAAACTAGGTCTAGGACAATATGTAACAATCTAAGTCTAAGACTAGATGTGACCAGTCTAAATCTAAGACTAGATGTGACCAGTCTAAGTCTAAGACTAGATGTGACCAATCTAAGTCTAAGACTAGATGTGACCAATCTAAGTCTAAGACTAGATGTGACCAATCTAAGTCTAAGACTAGATGTGACCAATCTAAGTCTAAGACTAGATGTGACCAATCTAAGTCTAAGACTAGATGTGACCAATCTAAGTCTAAGACTAGATGTGACCAATCTAAGTCTAAGACTAGATGTGACCAATCTAAGTCTAAGACTAGATGTGACCAATCTAAGTCTAAGACTAGATGTGACCAATCTAAGTCTAAGACTAGATGTGACCAGTCTAAGTCTAAGACTAGATGTGACCAATCTAAGTCTAAGACTAGATGTGACCAATCTAAGTCTAAGACTAGATGTGACCAATCTAAGTCTAAGACTAGATGTGACCAATCTAAGTCTAAGACTAGATGTGACCAATCTAAGTCTAAGACTAGATGTGACCAATCTAAGTCTAAGACTAGATGTGACCAATCTAAGTCTAAGACTAGATGTGACCAGTCTAAGTCTAAGACTAGATGTGACCAGTCTAAGTCTAAGACTAGATGTGACCAGTCTAAGTCTAAGACTAGATGTGACCAATCTAAGTCTAAGACTAGATGTGACCAATCTAAGTCTAAGACTAGATGTGACCAATCTAAGTCTAAGACTAGATGTGACCAATCTAAGTCTAAGACTAGATGTGACCAATCTAAGTCTAAGACTAGATGTGACCAATCTAAGTCTAAGACTAGATGTGACCAATCTAAGTCTAAGACTAGATGTGACCAATCTAAGTCTAAGACTAGATGTGACCAATCTAAGTCTAAGACTAGATGTGACCAATCTAAGTCTAAGACTAGATGTGACCAATCTAAGTCTAAGACTAGATGTGACCAGTCTAAGTCTAAGACTAGATGTGACCAATCTAAGTCTAAGACTAGATGTGACCAATCTAAGTCTAAGACTAGATGTGACCAATCTAAGTCTAAGACTAGATGTGACCAGTCTAAGTCTAAGACTAGATGTGACCAATCTAAGTCTAAGACTAGATGTGACCAATCTAAGTCTAAGACTAGATGTGACCAATCTAAGTCTAGGACTAGATGTGACCAGTCTAAGTCTAAGACTAGATGTGACCAGTCTAAGTCTAAGACTAGATGTGACCAATCTAAGTCTAAGACTAGATGTGACCAATCTAAGTCTAAGACTAGATGTGACCAATCTAAGTCTAAGACTAGATGTGACCAGTCTAAGTCTATGACTAAATCTAAGTCTATATATGTTATATAGAGGATCTTTGACTAGCTTTTTTTTTTATACAGTTGGTAGTTAAAAACAGCAGCATAATCCTGTCTTGTAGAGGATCTTTGACTAATGTTTTAACAGTAGTTGCTGAAAAAAAGCAGACCCATTCTGCCATAAAGAGGATCTTTGAGTTGCTTTTGTTATTTTTATTTTTTTATTTTTTTTACAGTTGGTGGTTAAAAACAGCAGCATAATCCTGTCATATAGAGGATCTTTGACTAATGTTATACAGTAGTTTCCTAAAAGTGATTAATCAAAGATGACACTTGTGTACTTGCCTGGTCTCATTGTGCAGTACTTGAAGTACAAAGTGTGTACTTGCAGCGACATTGTGCAGTACTTGAAGTACAAAGTGTGTACTTTTAACAGTACTTGCTGTCCTGCGCTGCAGAAACATTGTGCAGTACTTGAAGTACAAAGTGTGTACTTGCAGCAACATTGTGCAGTACTTGAAGTACAAAGTGTGTACTTTTCACAGTACTTGCTGTCCTGCACTGCAGCAACATTGTGCAGTACTTGAAGTACAAAGTGTGTACTTGCAGCAACATTGTGCAGTACTTGAAGTACAAAGTGTGTACTTGCAGAAACATTGTGCAGTACTTGAAGTACAAAGTGTGTACTTGCAGCAACATTGTGCAGTACTTGAAGTACAAAGTGTGTACTTGCTCGTACTGAACCTTCTCATCTCTGACCTTCATGCTCCCGCCCAAAAAGCACTTTTCACGGGAAGAGGAGCCCTTCAACACATTTTATTGTGAAGTACTTCCTGAGTGCTCTTACTCATAATTGTACTGCACTCCTGTTTGCAAACAACATGTTTTCATGCTGTGGACGTTTGAAGTCTTTTATGTGGAAAAAGTCTTGGACACAAAGAGACTCGAGTTTTTTTTCACTGCGAGATGTAGAGACGGCAGGCGACGTGCACTCTTTGAATTATAACAACCTAGTGCAACAGGGGAGTGCACAGGAAGCACAGCAACATACATGCATTGACAGTTTGTAACACTGACAGACATGCAAGCCTTCCGTGTGCTTCCTGTGCACTCCCCTGCTGCACTACATTGTTATATTTAAAAGACTCTTACCTGCATGTTGCCACATCTCAAGGTCACAACATTATTTGTTCCTTAATATGTTTGGAAAAATGCTGAATTTTGCAAAAGTAAAAAGTGGAATATGAATATAGTGGAGGTTCAATCCAAAGTACTACTTTTTCAAGAATAATGTTTTCAAATTAAATGACATAAAAATCCAGTTTTATGAGGTAAAGATGTAAAATTACAATATCAATATTTGAAGTCTATAATCCTGCGATGTAGTAATAAAATAGTAAGAGGGACGTAAAAGTCACATTTGAATGACAATAAAGTTGTAATAATAAATGTATTTAATTTGGCTAAAAAAAATAATCATTTTCACAGATAAATTATTGCATTTTTAAATAATAAAGTTCTAATATCAATGGAAATAAAACTGCCACATTACGGAGATAAAGTTGTAATATTAAAGTGAGCGTGTGGCCCACTCACTGGCTGTATTGACACTGCACTGCGACTCTGTTGTGCCTCATAATGGCGCCATCTTCTGGATTGAAAAAGTCACTGCATTCCACATGCAAACTAAGGGAATAGTTTTCTGGAAGTGACACACACACACACACACACACACACACACACACACACACACACACACACACACACACACACACACACACACACACACACACACACACACACACACACACACACACACACGCACGCACACACACAGACACACACACACACACACACATACATCCAAAAGATGAGAAGATGATGTGGCTGCTAAAAAGCGTGTGTGTGTGTGTGTGTGTGTGTGTGTGTGTGTGTGTGTGCATGGCAGGTACACCAAGATGAAGACGGCCACCAACATCTACATCTTCAACCTGGCGCTGGCCGACGCCCTGGTCACCAGCACGCTGCCCTTCCAGAGCGTCAACTACCTGATGGGCACCTGGCCCTTTGGGGACATCCTGTGCAAGATGGTGATGTCCATCGACTACTACAACATGTTCATCTCCATCTTCACGCTCACCACCATGAGCATCGACCGCTACGTGGCCGTCTGCCATCCCGTCAAGGCTCTGGACTTCAGGACGCCGCGCA
The DNA here is from genome assembly GCF_033978785.1 of Entelurus aequoreus. Classification (NCBI taxonomy): domain Eukaryota; kingdom Metazoa; phylum Chordata; class Actinopteri; order Syngnathiformes; family Syngnathidae; genus Entelurus; species Entelurus aequoreus. The sequence continues at coordinate 3,836,447 of NC_084739.1, read as the reverse complement.
ACGCCAAGATCGTCAACGTCTGCAACTGGATCCTGTCGTCCGCCATCGGCCTGCCCGTCATCTTCTTGGCCTCCACCCATGTCACGCGTACGTATAGAGGATCTTTGACCGCCATTGTGGGGAGACCTCCTGTCATATACTGTGGAGGATCTTTGACTAGCTGCAGAACATCCTCACTGACAGCAACACATTACTGTCATATACTGTAGAGGATCTTTGACTAGCTGCAGTAAATCCTCAAAAACAGCAACACATTCCTGTCATATACTGTAGAGGATCTTTGACTTGCTGCAGTAAATCCTCAAAAACAGCAACACATTCCTGTCATATATTGTAGAGGATCTTTGACTAGCTGCAGTAAATCCTCAAAAAAAGCAGCACATTCATGTCACATATTGTAGAGGATCTTTGACTAGCTGCAGAAAATCCTCAAAAACAGCAGCACATTCCTGTCATATACTGTAGAGGATCTTTGACTAGCTGCAGAAAATCCTCAAAAACAGCAACACATTCATGTCATATATTGTAGAGGATCTTTGACTAGCTGCAGAAAATCCTCAAAAACAGCAACACATTCCTGTCATATACTGTAGAGGATCTTTGACTAGCTGCAGAAAATCCTCAAAAACAGCAACACATTCCTGTCATATATTGTAGAGGATCTTTGACTAGCTGCAGAAAATCCTCAAAAACAGCAGCACACTAAACTAGCACACCAAACTAGCACACTAAACTAGCCTACTAAACTAGCACACTAAACTAGCACACTAAACTAGCACACTAAACTAGCACACTAAACTGGCACACCGAACTAGCACACTAAAGTACCACACTAAACTACCACACCAAACTACCACACTACCTACTCAGTGGCCTAGTGGTTAGAGTGTCCGCCCTGAGATGGGTAGGTTGTGAGTTCAAACCCCGGCCGAGTCATACCAAAGACTATAAAAATGGGACCCATTACCTCCCTGCTTGGCACTCAGCATCAAGGGTTGGAATTGGGGGTTAAATCAGCAAAAATGATTCCTGGGCGCGGCACCGCTGCTGCCCACTGCTCCCCTCACCTCCCAGGGGGTGATCAAGGGTGATGGGTCAAATGCAGAGGACAAATTTCACCACACCTAGTGTGTGTGTGACAATCATTGGTACTTTAACTTTAACTTTAAAGTACCACACTAAACTACCACACTAAACCAGCACACCAAACTAGCACACTAAACTACCACACCAAACTAGAACACTAAAGTACCTCACTAAAGTACCACACTAAACTAGCACACTAAACTAGCACGCTAAACTGGCACACTAAAGTACCACACTAAAGTATCAATCAATCAATCAATCAATGTTTATTTATATAGCCCTAAATTACAAGTGTCTCAAAGGGCTGTACAAGCCACAACGACATCCTCGGTACAGAGCCCACATACGGGCAAGGAAAACTCACCCCAGTGGGACGTCAATGTGAATGACTATAAGAAACCTAGGAGAGGACCGCATATGTGGGTAACCCCCCCCCCCCCTCTAGGGGAGACCGAAAGCAATGGATGTGGAGTGGGTCTGACATAATATTGTGAAAGTCCAACACATCAGCGAAAGTCCAGTCCATGGTGGGGCCAGCAGGAACCATCCCGAGCGGAGACGGGTCAGCAGCGTAGAGATGTCCCCATCTGATGAACAGGCTAGCGGTCCACCCCGGGTTGGGAGCAGTAGAAAAGAAAAGAAAAGAAACGGCAGATCAACTGGTCTAAAAAGGGAGTCTATTTAAAGGCTAGAGTATACAAATGAGTTTTAAGATGAGACTTAAATGCTTCTACTGAGGTAGCATCTCTAACTTTTACCGGGAGGGCATTCCATAATATTGGAGCCCCAATAGAAAACGCTCTATAGCCCGCAGACTTTTTTTGGGCTCTGGGAATCACTAATAAGCCGGAGTTCTTTGAACGCAGATTTCTTGCCGGGACATATGGTACAATACAATCGGCAAGATAGGCAGGAGCTTGACCGTGTAGTATTTTATATCTTAAGTGCACAGGAAGCCAGTGTAAGTGAGCCAGTATAGGTATATATGTATATATATAAAGGTATATACAGTATAGGCGTAATATGATCAAACTTTCTTGTTTTTGTCAAAAGCCTTGCAGCCGCATTTTGTACCATCTGTAATCTTTTAATGCTAGACATAGGGAGGCCCGAAAATAATACGTTACAGTAATCGAGACGAGATGTAACGAACGCATGGATAATGATCTCAGCATCGCTTTTGGACAAAATGGAACGAATTTTAGCGATATTACGGAGATGAAAGAAGGCCGTTTTAGTAACACTCTTAATGTGTGACTCAAACGAGAGAGTTGGGTGGAAGATAATACCCAGATTCTTTACCGAGTCGCCTTGTGTAATTGTTTGGTTGTCAAATGTTAAGGTGGTATTATTAAATAGATATCGGTGTTGAGCAGGACCGATAATCAGCATTTCCGTTTTCTTAGCGTTGAGTTGCAAAAAGTTAGCGGACATCCATTGTTTAATTTCATAAAGACACGCCTCCAGCTGACTACAATCTGGCGTGTTGGTCAGCTTTAGGGGCATGTAGAGTTGAGTGTCATTAGTTCCTTCTGTAAACCCTGGGGTACGCCTTTTAGGTGCCCTTTTTAGCTTTAGCGGTGCTACACTATCAATGGTGTCGCGCAGGGCGTCGTTAAAGTTGTTAGTGAGGTTATCAATAGAGCCCACATAATTTGGGAATGGTGCCATTACCGAAGGCAGTAGGTCAGTAAGAGTCGTCGTTGTGGCAGCATTAATGTTGCGGCTGCTATAGTAGTTATTATTATTATTAGTTTGTTGACAATGAGTCAGAACTTCGAATTTTATAAGGTAATGATCAGACTTTACTTTAGTGTACGGGAGTATCGTAACTTTAGAGGTGGTGACACCCCTGACAAGCACTAGATCTATCGTATTACCGTTGCGATGCGTGGGTTCATTTATTATTTGTGTAAGACCACAGCTATCAATTATAGTCTGGAGCGCCACGCACTGAGGGTCCGATGGGGTATTCATATGGATATTAAAGTCCCCCATTATGATTATATTGTCGGCGTGCGTCACTAGATCAGCAACAAACTCTGAGAATTCACTGATGAAGTCCGAATAGGGCCCAGGGGGGCGGTAGATAACAGCCAGGTGGAGAGGCAGCGGTGAGACAAACCTCATAGTGAGCACCTCAAACGAGTTATATTTATTATTTAGGTTAGGTGTAAGATTATAGTTTTCATTGTATATTAGTGCGACACCCCCTCCCCTTTTAAGAGGACGGGCAACATGTGTATTGGTATAGTTAGGAGGAGATGCCTCATTTAGCGCAAAAAAATCGTCCAGTTTGAGCCAGGTCTCGGCGAGACCAACGACGTCAAGTTTGTTATCTCTAATGACTTCATTAACTAATAACGTTTTGGAAGATAATGATCTTATGTTTAAAAAGCCCATATTATAGGTAGTGGGCTGTTTTGAGAATTGTTTGTTGAAATTATCCGAAGTAGCAGTATTAATAATGTACCACACCAAACTAGCACACTCAAGTACCACCCGTGTGTGTGTGTGTGTGTGTGTGTGTGTGTGTGTGTGTGTGTGTGTGTGTGTGTGTGTGTGTGTGTGTGTGTGTGTCAGCCTCCAGCATCGTGGACTGCAAGCTGCTGTTTCCACCGCCGTCCTGGTACTGGGACACCATGCTGAAGATCTGCGTCTTCATCTTCGCCTTCATCATGCCCGTCCTCATCATCACCGTCTGCTACGGCCTCATGATCCTGCGCCTCAAGAGCGTGCGCATGCTCTCCGGCTCGCAGGTGAGCCAGGCTCTTGAGGCCACCTCCACACTTTGTGTCTCACCCAGGTGTGACCTCGTCAGGAAAAACCACACAGCAGAGCGCTCCTGTCGTGAGGATCTTTGCATCTCTGATTAGCATGTTTGTACTACATCCCTAAAAACTGCAGCAATCATCTAAAATATCTTTGACTTTTGCACTTCTGTCATGTAGAGGATCTTTGAAAATGAACTTTCAAGTGCATTCATAGAAAACACTAGAAGGATTTGTTACATGGAGGATCTTTGACTAGCATTTTGCTGTACATTCCTAAAAACAGCAGAGTGCTTCAATCATGTCAAATATATTCTACTTTTGCAATGTCCATTCCCAAAAATAGCAGTGTTTCTGTCATATAGAGGATCTTTGTTTCATGATTATGCATTATATTTTTGAAAACAGCAGTGCTTCTGTCATGTACAGGATCTTTGACTTACAATTTTGTAGTACACGTCTAAAACAGCAGTGTTGTTTCCATATAGAGGATCTTTGTGTCATGACTTTGCAGTAGATTTCTAAAAGCAATAGAGTGCATCTGTCACATAGAGGATCTTTGACTAGAGACTTTGAAGTCGCTTCCTTAAAACAGCAGAGCGCCTCTGTCATATAGAGGATCTTTGACTTGTGATTTTGTAGCAAACGTCTAAAACAGCTGTGCTTCTGTCATATAGAGGATCTTTGACATGCAATTTTGTAGTAAATGTATAAAACAACAGTGTTGCTTTTATATAGAGGATCTTTGTGTCATGACTGCAGTAGATTTCTAAAAATAATAGAGTGCATCTGTCACATAGAGGATCTTTGACTAATGACTTTAAAGTTGCTTCCTTAAAACAGCCGAGTGCCTCTGTCATATAGAGGATCTTTGACTTGTGATTTTGTAGTAAATGTCTAAAACGGCAGTGCTTCTGTCATATAGAGGATCTCTGTCTCATGACTTTGCATTACATTTTGAAAACAGCAGTGCTTCTGTCATATAGAGGATCTTTGACTTGCAATTTTGTAGTAAATGTCTAAAACTGCAGTGTTGCTTTCATTTAGAGAATATTTGTGTCATGACTTTGCAGTAGATTTCTAAAAATAATAGAGTGAATCTGTCACATAGAGCATCTTTGACTAGAGACTTTGAATTTGCTTCCTTAAAACAGCAGAGTGCCTCCGTCATATAGAGGATCTTTGACTTGCAATTTTGTAGCAAACGTCTAAAACAGCGGTGCTGCTGTTAAATAGAGGATCTTTGAGTGGTGATTTTGAAGTGGACTGGTAAAAACAGCCGAGCACTCCTGACGTATAGATGATCTTTGACTATCCCAGCCCCTCAATAATTGATAAGGTTTGCTGTGGTTTA
>NC_084739.1:3756236-3828736 GCF_033978785.1 Entelurus aequoreus | reverse complement strand
GGATGAAATGGTGACCTCCTCCAGTTAGTACTAGTTAGTAGTACTCTTGTATGATTGCTGTTATTTACTTCCTTGTGTGTCACGTGCAGGTATGACTAGTCTGTCACGTGATCTCCCGCAGGTATGACTAGTGTGTCACGTGATCTCCCGCAGGTATGACTAGCGTGTCACGTGATCTCCCGCAGGTATGACTAGCGTGTCACGTGCAGGTATGACTAGTGTGTCACGTGCAGGTATGACTAGCGTGTCACGTGATCTCCCGCAGGTATGACTAGCGTGTCACGTGCAGGTATGACTAGTGTGTCACGTGCAGGTATGACTAGTGTGTCACGTGATCTCCCGCAGGTATGACTAGCCGTGGCGGAAACGTCGGTGGACTCTGGGCGTGGTGGCGGCGGCGATGGTGGCGGCGGCGGCAAGGAGGACGTCAGCTGTGAACTGACACAAGTCACCACGGGGCTCTGACATGTTGGCCGCCATCCCTGGCCAAGAGGGCGCCGCAGGTAAAGTCGATGTTTCCTGTTCGTTGGAGCGTGAGGTCACATGACTTTGTGACCTCACAGACCCTAGCTCCTCCCCTAAGAGGCAGACACTTGATTAAGTACACCTGCGCCACCCAATGGGAGAGTAAGAAAAGCCTGCAGTTCCATGCCAGGCCTGTGGTGGCAGCACAGCACCACCTGCTGCTTCTTGCCTCCACATGAGTCCAGCAGGGTCCAGACCATGGAACAACCTTCCACGCTCCAACAGGTCCTGCCAGTCTCTGAGGACATTTCAATCTAGTCTTTGTACTCAAGTCCACTTAGGCAGGACAGCTTCTTGCTTTTTATCCTTTTTTTTATTACTTGTTATTGTTATTTTAGCTGATATGTTATATATGGGAAAGAAAACAAATGGAAAAACACTAGCTGTTAAATAACTGTTAAATATGTGTAAATACTGTATATCCTTCACACCTCGTATGTGTACATACTGTATATCCTTCACACCTCGTATGTGTATATACTGTATATCCTTCACACCTCGTATGTGTACATACTGTATATCCTTCACACCTCGTATGTGTATATACTGTATATCCTTCACACCTCGTATGTGTATATACTGTATATCCTTCACACCTCGTATGTGTATATACTGTATATCCTTCACACCTCGTATGTGTAAATACTGTATATCCTTCACACCTCGTATGTGTAAATACTGTATATCCTTCACACCTCGTATGTGTATATACTGTATATCCTTCACACCTCGTATGTGTATATACTGTATATCCTTCACACCTCGTATGTGTATATACTGTATATCCTTCACACCTCGTATGTGTGTATACTGTATATCCTTCACACCTCGTATGTGTACATACTGTATATCCTTCACACCTCGTATGTGTATATACTGTATATCCTTCACACCTCGTATGTGTATATACTGTATATCCTTCACACCTCGTATGTGTGTATACTGTATATCCTTCACACCTCGTATGTGTACATACTGTATATCCTTCACACCTCGTATGTGTATATACTGTATATCCTTCACACCTCGTATGTGTATATACTGTATATCCTTCACACCTCGTATGTGTACATACTGTATATCCTTCACACCTCGTATGTGTATATACTGTATATCCTTCACACCTCGTATGTGTATATACTGTATATCCTTCACACCTCGTATGTGTATATACTGTATATCCTTCACACCTCGTATGTGTATATACTGTATATCCTTCACACCTCGTATGTGTAAATACTGTATATCCTTCACACCTCGTATGCACACAAATGTTGTATCTTGACTTGATTGTGTGGAAAAAGTCACTTCTTTGTGGACTTGTGCCAAAAAGACATGAAGCCGCTCAGCATGTTCTCTCTCTCTCTCTCTCTCTTACTCTCTCTCTCTCTCTCTCTTACTCTCTCTCTCTCTTACTCTCTCTCTCTCTGTGTTCAGTCCACTTCAAAAAGTGAAGCCAAAGCAGCTTTGTTTTACCACATTGATCGTATTTAAAAGCAGACGCATTAGCGTGTTTGTACGCCAAAACGCGCGCTGTGAAGAAGAGCGGCCATTAGCGCCGGTCTGAGTGCATGACCTTGATGTCATTGGAACACGCGGGATTGTGTGTACTCGTGTCGTAGTCGCTGAGCTGGTTCCTGATGAAGTGTCCTGACGGCTGCTTGATATTTACACTGCCTGGCAAACTAAAAATAAAAAGTGCTTATTTTATGGGAGGAAACATATTTGGTAACTAAAGCAGTGCAACTGTGTGGTTTCTCCCAGTCAATCAGAGAAAAGTTAACGGAAATGTAAAACTAAATATATGTTTTCAATGACAGAATCATAATTAAAATGGATCAAATCTAAAGAAATAAGTGCACTAATAAGGAAAATATAGTATTTTAAACAGACTCATAATATTTATCATGTGACATGTTGGACAAATATTGGCTAAAGAAGAACAAAGTATTTGACGATCCCTGCAAGGAAATACTACGCCTGACATCACAGTATTTTAACATTTTGACGACGTTCATTCAGGAAATGTCATCTTAATCTTTTGATTCCTCACTTCCTGCTTCGAGCTTGTCGGAAATTGTTGGCTTTTGTTAAAAAAAATAACCTAATAAATAAATAAAAAGTGCTTATTTTATGGGAAGAAACATATTTGGTAACTAAAGCAGTGCAACTGTGTGGTTTCTCCCAGTCAATCAGAGAGAAAAGGTAACGGAAATGTAAAACTAAATGTATGTTCTCAATGACAGAATCATGAATCAAATCTAAATAAATAAGTACACTAATAAGGAAAATATAGTATTTTAAACAGATTCATAATATTTATCAATCTAATGACAATGTCAAAAAATGACATTCCTAATGTATGAACATTTCTATTGTAACGTATTTCAGCCTTTAATTGATGAATAATAAATAGAGGATAAAAGTTTCTTTTGAAGAGTTTCCTGTCAGAAACATCTTTCTGTGACATTGACAGAAGGTCGTGTCCACAAGAAACATTTAGGAGAGAAGAAAGAAAGAAACAAAATAGAATAAACATGTTATGTACAAAATAATAATGATGAATGTAATAATGTCATGTTTAAAAAAAAACTAGGGCTTCAAACGTTAAATCTATGATTATTCATATTTATTGATTATGTTCTGGAACAAAGCTAACGTGTACAAGCTTTGATTGGATTATGAATTTATACAGCTCGCAAAAAAGGATTTAGCTTCCAAATAATGAAGTTATTGGATGAATTTATGAATCAATGTTTATGAATTGACTTTTGGCTGCAAATGCTGTTAATTAATGCTGTTAATTAAGTCAGCGATGAAAATGTTCAAAAGAAAGGAGAAACTAGAAAATAAATGAACTCCAACTTCCAATCCAATTAAATGTTAGAAAAGGAGTATTTGAGTCTACCTTGTCACCTTTTATCAATACCGCCTTTTTCAAAAAAAAGATATCAACTAATCTAATGGCCTTCCGTGCGCGGCCACAGGGACTAAAATCACCTTTTCAAAGGAACTAAAATGACCTTTTGCCCGTACGACCTGCTTGGATAACAATGGTGGCCATCATCTTGGAGGGCCGTTATTAAAGAGCTCTTTCATGCTTGCTGGCCAAGGAAACAACAAGGCTGCACTTCAAATCCACTTCTCCATATATATATATATATATATATATATATATATATATATATATATATATATATATATATATATATATATATATATATATATATATATATATATATATATATATATATATATCCGTATTTCCTCTGAATAAAGACATCTTGGCCTTGGTAAAAGATGAATGGGTCTTTATTGGAAAATGCTGAATAAAACGCCATAGTCAGGATGCTTTGAATTTAATACAATATAATATAATAAAATAAAATATACTATATTATAATATAATATAATGTTTTTTTAGTCTTTTTTTTGGCCAGGGAGCCCTCGCCAGCTGCCTTTGAATATTCTGTGTGCCTGTATGTATTTTTATGAAGATGATGCTTTGCTAGTCAGTGTTTGTGTTATGTTGCCGCTTATTTTGGAGGACAAAGACACCACTGGAATGTGATGAGGAGTAAGTATTGTCAAAGATGGTACTTCAACTGTAACAAATGTCTTGTAACGTTCATGAGAGTCACCAAAGTGTATTTGCATTACTGTTGTTCTTCTTTTCATGGACGTGGTGTTGGTGTACTTGTTGTGTTGATGCCTGCAAACATTAAAGTTGTACAACATCATCTTTAAAAGACCTTCCTTCACAAAAAACTGAATTTCACCTAAAAAAAAACTGAAAAAGTGACCATTTTTGCTTTAATTGTAAATACAACTGATGAAGAAAAGAATGAGACCTTGAAAAGATGAATAAGACATGATAAACATCACTTATGTAGAGCTTGACTATCACTTGTAGAAACTAGGAGTCCTATAACTCAGCAGTAGAAACTAGGAGTCCTATAACTCAGCAGTAGAAACTAGGAGTCCTATAATTCACTTGTAGAAAGTAGGAGTCCTATAACTCAGTGGTACAAACTAGGAGTCCTATAATTCACTTGTAGAAACTAGGAGTCCTATAACTCAGTGGTAGAAACTAGGAGTCCTATATCTCAGCGGTAGAAACTAGGAGTCCTATAACTCAGTGGTAGAAACTAGGAGTCCTATAACTCAGCGGTAGAAACTAGGAGTCCTATAACTCAGTGGTAGAAACTAGGAGTCCTATAACTCAGTGGTAGAAACTAGGAGTCCTATAACTCAGCGGTAGAAACTAGGAGTCCTATAACTCAGTGGTAGAAACTAGGAGTCCTATAACTCAGTGGTAGAAACTAGGAGTCCTATAACTCAGCGGTACAAACTAGGAGTCCTATAACTCAGTGGTAGAAACTAGGAGTCCTATAACTCAGTGGTAGAAACTAGGAGTCCTATAACTCAGCGGTAGAAACTAGGAGTCCTATAACTCAGCGGTAGAAACTAGGAGTCCTATAACTCAGCGGTAGAAACTAGGAGTCTTATAACTCAGCGGTAGAAACTAGGAGTCCTATAACTCAGTGGTAGAAACTAAGAGTCCTATAACTCAGCGGTAGAAACTAGGAGTCCTATAACTCAGTGGTAGAAACTAGGAGTCCTATAACTCAGCGGTAGAAACTAGGAGTCCTATAACTCAGTGGTAGAAACTAGGAGTCCTATAACTCAGCGGTAGAAACTAGGAGTCCTATAACTCAGCGGTAGAAACTAGGAGTCCTATAACTCAGTGGTAGAAACTAGGAGTCCTATAACTCAGTGGTAGAAACTAGGAGTCCTATAACTCAGCGGTAGAAACTAGGAGTCCTATAACTCAGTGGTAGAAACTAGGAGTCCTATAACTCAGCGGTAGAAACTGGGAGTCCTATAACTCAGCGGTAGAAACTGGGAGTCCTATAACTCAGTGGTAGAAACTAGGAGTCCTATAACTCAGCGGTAGAAACTAGGAGTCCTATAACTCAGTGGTAGAAACTAGGAGTCCTATAACTCAGCGGTAGAAACTAGGAGTCCTATAACTCAGCGGTAGAAACTACGAGTCCTATAACTCAGCGGTAGAAACTAGGAGTCCTATAACTCAGCGGTAGAAACTAGGAGTCCTATAACTCAGTGGTAGAAACTAGGAGTCCTATAACTCAGCGGTAGAAACTAGGAGTCCTATAACTCAGTGGTAGAAACTAGGAGTCCTATAACTCAGCGGTAGAAACTAGGAGTCCTATAACTCAGTGGTAGAAACTAGGAGTCCTATAACTCAGTGGTAGAAACTGGGAGTCGTATAACTCAGTGGTAGAAACTAGGAGTCCTATAACTCAGCGGTAGAAACTAGGAGTCCTATAACTCAGCGGTAGAAACTAGGAGTCCTATAACTCAGCGGTAGAAACTAGGAGTCCTATAACTCAGCGGTAGAAACTAGGAGTCCTATAACTCAGCGGTAGAAACTAGGAGTCCTATAACTCAGTGGTAGAAACTAGGAGTCCTATAACTCAGTGGTAGAAACTAGGAGTCCTATAACTCAGCGGTAGAAACTAGGAGTCCTATATCTCAGTGGTAGAAACTAGGAGTCCTATATCTCAGTGGTAGAAACTAGGAGTCCTATAACTCAGTGGTAGAAACTAGGAGTCCTATAACTCAGTGGTAGAAACTAGGAGTCCTATAACTCAACGGTAGAAACTAGGAGTCCTATAACTCAGTGGTAGAAACTAGGAGTCCTATAACTCAGTGGTAGAAACTGGGAGTCCTATAACTCAGTGGTAGAAACTAGGAGTCCTATAACTCAGCGGTAGAAACTAGGAGTCCTATAACTCAGTGGTAGAAACTAGGAGTCCTATAACTCAGCGGTAGAAACTAGGAGTCCTATAACTCAGTGGTAGAAACTAGGAGTCCTATAACTCAGTGGTAGAAACTGGGAGTCCTATAACTCAGTGGTAGAAACTAGGAGTCCTATAACTCAGCGGTAGAAACTAGGAGTCCTATAACTCAGTGGTAGAAACTAGGAGTCCTATAACTCGGCGGTAGAAACTAGGAGTCCTATAACTCAGCGGTTAGAAACTAGGAGTCCTATAACTCGGTGGTAGAAACTAGGAGTCCTATAACTCAGCGGTAGAAACTAGGAGTCCTATAACTCAGTGGTAGAAACTAGGAGTCCTATAACTCAGTGGTAGAAACTAGGAGTCCTATAACTCAGTGGTAGAAACTAGGAGTCCTATATCTCAGTGGTAGAAACTAGGAGTCCTATAACTCAGTGGTAGAAACTAGGAGTCCTATAACTCAGCGGTAGAAACTAGGAGTCCTATAACTCAGCGGTAGAAACTAGGAGTCCTATAACTCAGTGGTAGAAACTAGGAGTCCTATAACTCAGCGGTAGAAACTAGGAGTCCTATAACTCAGCGGTAGAAACTAGGAGTCCTATAACTCAGCGGTAGAAACTAGGAGTCCTATAACTCAGTGGTAGAAACTAGGAGTCCTATAACTCAGCGGTAGAAACTAGGAGTCCTATATCTCAGTGGTAGAAACTAGGAGTCCTATAACTCAGTGGTAGAAACTAGGAGTCCTATAACTCAGCGGTAGAAACTAGGAGTCCTATAACTCAGTGGTAGAAACTAGGAGTCCTATAACTCAGCGGTAGAAACTAGGAGTCCTATATCTCAGTGGTAGAAACTAGGAGTCCTATAACTCAGTGGTAGAAACTAGGAGTCCTATAACTCAGTGGTAGAAACTAGGAGTCCTATAACTCAGCGGTAGAAACTAGGAGTCCTATAACTCAGTGGTAGAAACTAGGAGTCCTATAACTCAGTGGTAGAAACTGGGAGTCCTATAACTCAGTGGTAGAAACTAGGAGTCCTATAACTCAGCGGTAGAAACTAGGAGTCCTATAACTCAGTGGTAGAAACTAGAAGTCCTATAACTCAGCGGTAGGAACTAGGAGTCCTAGTTCCTCAGCGGTAGAAACTAGGAGTCCTATAACTCAGTGGTAGAAACTAGGAGTCCTATAACTCAGTGGTAGAAACTAGGAGTCCTATAACTCAGTGGTAGAAACTAGGAGTCCTATATCTCAGTGGTAGAAACTAGGAGTCCTATAACTCAGCGGTAGAAACTAGGAGTCCTATAACTCAGTGGTAGAAACTAGGAGTCCTATAACTCAGTGGTAGAAACTAGGAGTCCTATAACTCAGCGGTAGAAACTAGGAGTCCTATAACTCAGTGGTAGAAACTAGGAGTCCTATAACTCAGCGGTAGAAACTAGGAGTCCTATATCTCAGTGGTAGAAACTAGGAGTCCTATAACTCAGTGGTAGAAACTAGGAGTCCTATAACTCAGTGGTAGAAACTAGGAGTCCTATAACTCAGCGGTAGAAACTAGGAGTCCTATAACTCAGTGGTAGAAACTAGGAGTCCTATAACTCAGTGGTAGAAACTGGGAGTCCTATAACTCAGTGGTAGAAACTAGGAGTCCTATAACTCAGCGGTAGAAACTAGGAGTCCTATAACTCAGTGGTAGAAACTAGAAGTCCTATAACTCAGCGGTAGGAACTAGGAGTCCTAGTTCCTCAGCGGTAGAAACTAGGAGTCCTATAACTCAGTGGTAGAAACTAGGAGTCCTATAACTCAGTGGTAGAAACTAGGAGTCCTATAACTCAGTGGTAGAAACTAGGAGTCCTATATCTCAGTGGTAGAAACTAGGAGTCCTATAACTCAGCGGTAGAAACTAGGAGTCCTATAACTCAGCGGTAGAAACTAGGAGTCCTATAACTCAGCGGTAGAAACTAGGAGTCCTATAACTCAGCGGTAGAAACTAGGAGTCCTATAACTCAGCGGTAGAAACTAGGAGTCCTATAACTCAGTGGTAGAAACTAGGAGTCCTATAACTCAGCGGTAGAAACTAGAAGTCCTATAACTCAGTGGTAGAAACTAGGAGTCCTATAACTCAGCGGTAGAAACTGGGAGTCCTATAACTCAGTGGTAGAAACTAGGAGTCCTATAACTCAGCGGTAGGAACTAGGAGTCCTATAACTCAGTGGTAGAAACTAGGAGTCCTATAACTCAGTGGTTGAAACTAGGAGTCCTATAACTCAGTGGTAGAAACTAGGAGTCCTATAACTCAGCGGTAGAAACTGGGATTCCTATAACTCAGCGGTAGAAACTAGGAGTCCTATAACTCGGTGGTAGAAACTAGGAGTCCTATAACTCAGCGGTAGAAACTAGGAGTCCTATAACTCAGTGGTAGAAACTAGGAGTCCTATAACTCAGTGGTAGAAACTAGGAGTCCTATAACTCAGTGGTAGAAACTAGGAGTCCTATATCTCAGTGGTAGGAACTAGGAGTCCTATAACTCAGTGGTAGAAACTAGGAGTCCTATAACTCAGCGGTAGAAACTAGGAGTCCTATAACTCAGCGGTAGAAACTAGGAGTCCTATAACTCAGTGGTAGAAACTAGGAGTCCTATAACTCAGCGGTAGAAACTAGGAGTCCTATAACTCAGCGGTAGAAACTAGGAGTCCTATAACTCAGCGGTAGAAACTAGGAGTCCTATAACTCAGTGGTAGAAACTAGGAGTCCTATAACTCAGCGGTAGAAACTAGGAGTCCTATATCTCAGTGGTAGAAACTAGGAGTCCTATAACTCAGTGGTAGAAACTAGGAGTCCTATAACTCAGTGGTAGAAACTAGGAGTCCTATAACTCAGCGGTAGAAACTAGGAGTCCTATAACTCAGTGGTAGAAACTAGGAGTCCTATAACTCAGTGGTAGAAACTGGGAGTCCTATAACTCAGTGGTAGAAACTAGGAGTCCTATAACTCAGTGGTAGAAACTAGGAGTCCTATAACTCAGCGGTAGAAACTAGGAGTCCTATAACTCAGTGGTAGAAACTAGGAGTCCTATAACTCAGTGGTAGAAACTGGGAGTCCTATAACTCAGTGGTAGAAACTAGGAGTCCTATAACTCAGCGGTAGAAACTAGGAGTCCTATAACTCAGCGGTAGAAACTAGGAGTCCTATAACTCAGTGGTAGAAACTAGGAGTCCTATAACTCAGCGGTAGAAACTAGGAGTCCTATAACTCAGCGGTAGAAACTAGGAGTCCTATAACTCAGTGGTAGAAACTAGGAGTCCTATAACTCAGTGGTAGAAACTAGGAGTCCTATAACTCAGCGGTAGAAACTAGGAGTCCTATATCTCAGTGGTAGAAACTAGGAGTCCTATATCTCAGTGGTAGAAACTAGGAGTCCTATAACTCAGTGGTAGAAACTAGGAGTCCTATAACTCAGTGGTAGAAACTAGGAGTCCTATAACTCAGCGGTAGAAACTAGGAGTCCTATAACTCAGTGGTAGAAACTAGGAGTCCTATAACTCAGTGGTAGAAACTGGGAGTCCTATAACTCAGTGGTAGAAACTAGGAGTCCTATAACTCAGCGGTAGAAACTAGGAGTCCTATAACTCAGTGGTAGAAACTAGGAGTCCTATAACTCAGCGGTAGAAACTAGGAGTCCTATAACTCAGTGGTAGAAACTAGGAGTCCTATAACTCAGTGGTAGAAACTGGGAGTCCTATAACTCAGTGGTAGAAACTAGGAGTCCTATAACTCAGCGGTAGAAACTAGGAGTCCTATAACTCAGTGGTAGAAACTAGGAGTCCTATAACTCAGCTGGTAGAAACTAGGAGTCCTATAACTCAGCGGTAGAAACTAGGAGTCCTATAACTCGGTGGTAGAAACTAGGAGTCCTATAACTCAGCGGTAGAAACTAGGAGTCCTATAACTCAGTGGTAGAAACTAGGAGTCCTATAACTCAGTGGTAGAAACTAGGAGTCCTATAACTCAGTGGTAGAAACTAGGAGTCCTATATCTCAGTGGTAGAAACTAGGAGTCCTATAACTCAGTGGTAGAAACTAGGAGTCCTATAACTCAGCGGTAGAAACTAGGAGTCCTATAACTCAGCGGTAGAAACTAGGAGTCCTATAACTCAGTGGTAGAAACTAGGAGTCCTATAACTCAGCGGTAGAAACTAGGAGTCCTATAACTCAGCGGTAGAAACTAGGAGTCCTATAACTCAGCGGTAGAAACTAGGAGTCCTATAACTCAGTGGTAGAAACTAGGAGTCCTATAACTCAGCGGTAGAAACTAGGAGTCCTATATCTCAGTGGTAGAAACTAGGAGTCCTATAACTCAGTGGTAGAAACTAGGAGTCCTATAACTCAGCGGTAGAAACTAGGAGTCCTATAACTCAGTGGTAGAAACTAGGAGTCCTATAACTCAGCGGTAGAAACTAGGAGTCCTATATCTCAGTGGTAGAAACTAGGAGTCCTATAACTCAGTGGTAGAAACTAGGAGTCCTATAACTCAGTGGTAGAAACTAGGAGTCCTATAACTCAGCGGTAGAAACTAGGAGTCCTATAACTCAGTGGTAGAAACTAGGAGTCCTATAACTCAGTGGTAGAAACTGGGAGTCCTATAACTCAGTGGTAGAAACTAGGAGTCCTATAACTCAGCGGTAGAAACTAGGAGTCCTATAACTCAGTGGTAGAAACTAGAAGTCCTATAACTCAGCGGTAGGAACTAGGAGTCCTAGTTCCTCAGCGGTAGAAACTAGTAGTCCTATAACTCAGTGGTAGAAACTAGGAGTCCTATAACTCAGTGGTAGAAACTAGGAGTCCTATAACTCAGTGGTAGAAACTAGGAGTCCTATATCTCAGTGGTAGAAACTAGGAGTCCTATAACTCAGCGGTAGAAACTAGGAGTCCTATAACTCAGCGGTAGAAACTAGGAGTCCTATAACTCAGCGGTAGAAACTAGGAGTCCTATAACTCAGCGGTAGAAACTAGGAGTCCTATAACTCAGCGGTAGAAACTAGGAGTCCTATAACTCAGTGGTAGAAACTAGGAGTCCTATAACTCAGCGGTAGAAACTAGAAGTCCTATAACTCAGTGGTAGAAACTAGGAGTCCTATAACTCAGCGGTAGAAACTGGGAGTCCTATAACTCAGTGGTAGAAACTAGGAGTCCTATAACTCAGCGGTAGAAACTAGGAGTCCTATAACTCAGTGGTAGAAACTAGGAGTCCTATAACTCAGCGGTAGGAACTAGGAGTCCTATAACTCAGTGGTAGAAACTAGGAGTCCTATAACTCAGTGGTTGAAACTAGGAGTCCTATAACTCAGTGGTAGAAACTAGGAGTCCTATAACTCAGCGGTAGAAACTGGGATTCCTATAACTCAGCGGTAGAAACTAGGAGTCCTATAACTCGGTGGTAGAAACTAGGAGTCCTATAACTCAGCGGTAGAAACTAGGAGTCCTATAACTCAGTGGTAGAAACTAGGAGTCCTATAACTCAGTGGTAGAAACTAGGAGTCCTATAACTCAGTGGTAGAAACTAGGAGTCCTATATCTCAGTGGTAGGAACTAGGAGTCCTATAACTCAGTGGTAGAAACTAGGAGTCCTATAACTCAGCGGTAGAAACTAGGAGTCCTATAACTCAGCGGTAGAAACTAGGAGTCCTATAACTCAGTGGTAGAAACTAGGAGTCCTATAACTCAGCGGTAGAAACTAGGAGTCCTATAACTCAGCGGTAGAAACTAGGAGTCCTATAACTCAGCGGTAGAAACTAGGAGTCCTATAACTCAGTGGTAGAAACTAGGAGTCCTATAACTCAGCGGTAGAAACTAGGAGTCCTATATCTCAGTGGTAGAAACTAGGAGTCCTATAACTCAGTGGTAGAAACTAGGAGTCCTATAACTCAGTGGTAGAAACTAGGAGTCCTATAACTCAGCGGTAGAAACTAGGAGTCCTATAACTCAGTGGTAGAAACTAGGAGTCCTATAACTCAGTGGTAGAAACTGGGAGTCCTATAACTCAGTGGTAGAAACTAGGAGTCCTATAACTCAGCGGTAGAAACTATGAGTCCTATAACTCAGTGGTAGAAACTAGAAGTCCTATAACTCAGCGGTAGAAACTAGGAGTCCTATAACTCAGCGGTAGAAACTAGGAGTCCTATAACTCAGTGGTAGAAACTAGGAGTCCTATAACTCAGTGGTAGAAACTAGGAGTCCTATAACTCAGCGGTAGAAACTGGGATTCCTATAACTCAGCGGTAGAAACTAGGAGTCTTATAACTCAGCGGTAGAAACTAGGAGTCCTATAACTCAGTGGTAGAAACTAAGAGTCCTATAACTCAGCGGTAGAAACTAGGAGTCCTATAACTCAGTGGTAGAAACTAGGAGTCCTATAACTCAGCGGTAGAAACTAGGAGTCCTATAACTCAGTGGTAGAAACTAGGAGTCCTATAACTCAGCGGTAGAAACTAGGAGTCCTATAACTCAGCGGTAGAAACTAGGAGTCCTATAACTCAGTGGTAGAAACTAGGAGTCCTATAACTCAGTGGTAGAAACTAGGAGTCCTATAACTCAGCGGTAGAAACTAGGAGTCCTATAACTCAGTGGTAGAAACTAGGAGTCCTATAACTCAGCGGTAGAAACTGGGAGTCCTATAACTCAGCGGTAGAAACTGGGAGTCCTATAACTCAGTGGTAGAAACTAGGAGTCCTATAACTCAGCGGTAGAAACTAGGAGTCCTATAACTCAGTGGTAGAAACTAGGAGTCCTATAACTCAGCGGTAGAAACTAGGAGTCCTATAACTCAGCGGTAGAAACTACGAGTCCTATAACTCAGTGGTAGAAACTAGGAGTCCTATAACTCAGCGGTAGAAACTAGGAGTCCTATAACTCAGTGGTAGAAACTAGGAGTCCTATAACTCAGCGGTAGAAACTAGGAGTCCTATAACTCAGTGGTAGAAACTAGGAGTCCTATAACTCAGCGGTAGAAACTAGGAGTCCTATAACTCGGTGGTAGAAACTAGGAGTCCTATAACTCAGCGGTAGAAACTAGGAGTCCTATAACTCAGTGGTAGAAACTAGGAGTCCTATAACTCAGTGGTAGAAACTAGGAGTCCTATAACTCAGTGGTAGAAACTAGGAGTCCTATATCTCAGTGGTAGAAACTAGGAGTCCTATAACTCAGTGGTAGAAACTAGGAGTCCTATAACTCAGCGGTAGAAACTAGGAGTCCTATAACTCAGCGGTAGAAACTAGGAGTCCTATAACTCAGTGGTAGAAACTAGGAGTCCTATAACTCAGCGGTAGAAACTAGGAGTCCTATAACTCAGCGGTAGAAACTAGGAGTCCTATAACTCAGCGGTAGAAACTAGGAGTCCTATAACTCAGTGGTAGAAACTAGGAGTCCTATAACTCAGCGGTAGAAACTAGGAGTCCTATATCTCAGTGGTAGAAACTAGGAGTCCTATAACTCAGTGGTAGAAACTAGGAGTCCTATAACTCAGCGGTAGAAACTAGGAGTCCTATAACTCAGTGGTAGAAACTAGGAGTCCTATAACTCAGCGGTAGAAACTAGGAGTCCTATATCTCAGTGGTAGAAACTAGGAGTCCTATAACTCAGTGGTAGAAACTAGGAGTCCTATAACTCAGTGGTAGAAACTAGGAGTCCTATAACTCAGCGGTAGAAACTAGGAGTCCTATAACTCAGTGGTAGAAACTAGGAGTCCTATAACTCAGTGGTAGAAACTGGGAGTCCTATAACTCAGTGGTAGAAACTAGGAGTCCTATAACTCAGCGGTAGAAACTAGGAGTCCTATAACTCAGTGGTAGAAACTAGAAGTCCTATAACTCAGCGGTAGGAACTAGGAGTCCTAGTTCCTCAGCGGTAGAAACTAGGAGTCCTATAACTCAGTGGTAGAAACTAGGAGTCCTATAACTCAGTGGTAGAAACTAGGAGTCCTATAACTCAGTGGTAGAAACTAGGAGTCCTATATCTCAGTGGTAGAAACTAGGAGTCCTATAACTCAGCGGTAGAAACTAGGAGTCCTATAACTCAGCGGTAGAAACTAGGAGTCCTATAACTCAGCGGTAGAAACTAGGAGTCCTATAACTCAGCGGTAGAAACTAGGAGTCCTATAACTCAGCGGTAGAAACTAGGAGTCCTATAACTCAGTGGTAGAAACTAGGAGTCCTATAACTCAGCGGTAGAAACTAGAAGTCCTATAACTCAGTGGTAGAAACTAGGAGTCCTATAACTCAGCGGTAGAAACTGGGAGTCCTATAACTCAGTGGTAGAAACTAGGAGTCCTATAACTCAGCGGTAGAAACTAGGAGTCCTATAACTCAGTGGTAGAAACTAGGAGTCCTATAACTCAGCGGTAGGAACTAGGAGTCCTATAACTCAGTGGTAGAAACTAGGAGTCCTATAACTCAGTGGTTGAAACTAGGAGTCCTATAACTCAGTGGTAGAAACTAGGAGTCCTATAACTCAGCGGTAGAAACTGGGATTCCTATAACTCAGCGGTAGAAACTAGGAGTCCTATAACTCGGTGGTAGAAACTAGGAGTCCTATAACTCAGCGGTAGAAACTAGGAGTCCTATAACTCAGTGGTAGAAACTAGGAGTCCTATAACTCAGTGGTAGAAACTAGGAGTCCTATAACTCAGTGGTAGAAACTAGGAGTCCTATATCTCAGTGGTAGGAACTAGGAGTCCTATAACTCAGTGGTAGAAACTAGGAGTCCTATAACTCAGCGGTAGAAACTAGGAGTCCTATAACTCAGCGGTAGAAACTAGGAGTCCTATAACTCAGTGGTAGAAACTAGGAGTCCTATAACTCAGCGGTAGAAACTAGGAGTCCTATAACTCAGCGGTAGAAACTAGGAGTCCTATAACTCAGTGGTAGAAACTAGGAGTCCTATAACTCAGCGGTAGAAACTAGGAGTCCTATATCTCAGTGGTAGAAACTAGGAGTCCTATAACTCAGTGGTAGAAACTAGGAGTCCTATAACTCAGTGGTAGAAACTAGGAGTCCTATAACTCAGCGGTAGAAACTAGGAGTCCTATAACTCAGTGGTAGAAACTAGGAGTCCTATAACTCAGTGGTAGAAACTGGGAGTCCTATAACTCAGTGGTAGAAACTAGGAGTCCTATAACTCAGTGGTAGAAACTAGGAGTCCTATAACTCAGCGGTAGAAACTAGGAGTCCTATAACTCAGTGGTAGAAACTAGGAGTCCTATAACTCAGTGGTAGAAACTGGGAGTCCTATAACTCAGTGGTAGAAACTAGGAGTCCTATAACTCAGCGGTAGAAACTAGGAGTCCTATAACTCAGCGGTAGAAACTAGGAGTCCTATAACTCAGTGGTAGAAACTAGGAGTCCTATAACTCAGCGGTAGAAACTAGGAGTCCTATAACTCAGCGGTAGAAACTAGGAGTCCTATAACTCAGTGGTAGAAACTAGGAGTCCTATAACTCAGTGGTAGAAACTAGGAGTCCTATAACTCAGCGGTAGAAACTAGGAGTCCTATATCTCAGTGGTAGAAACTAGGAGTCCTATATCTCAGTGGTAGAAACTAGGAGTCCTATAACTCAGTGGTAGAAACTAGGAGTCCTATAACTCAGTGGTAGAAACTAGGAGTCCTATAACTCAGCGGTAGAAACTAGGAGTCCTATAACTCAGTGGTAGAAACTAGGAGTCCTATAACTCAGTGGTAGAAACTGGGAGTCCTATAACTCAGTGGTAGAAACTAGGAGTCCTATAACTCAGCGGTAGAAACTAGGAGTCCTATAACTCAGTGGTAGAAACTAGGAGTCCTATAACTCAGCGGTAGAAACTAGGAGTCCTATAACTCAGTGGTAGAAACTAGGAGTCCTATAACTCAGTGGTAGAAACTGGGAGTCCTATAACTCAGTGGTAGAAACTAGGAGTCCTATAACTCAGCGGTAGAAACTAGGAGTCCTATAACTCAGTGGTAGAAACTAGGAGTCCTATAACTCAGCGGTAGAAACTAGGAGTCCTATAACTCAGCGGTAGAAACTAGGAGTCCTATAACTCGGTGGTAGAAACTAGGAGTCCTATAACTCAGCGGTAGAAACTAGGAGTCCTATAACTCAGTGGTAGAAACTAGGAGTCCTATAACTCAGTGGTAGAAACTAGGAGTCCTATAACTCAGTGGTAGAAACTAGGAGTCCTATATCTCAGTGGTAGAAACTAGGAGTCCTATAACTCAGTGGTAGAAACTAGGAGTCCTATAACTCAGCGGTAGAAACTAGGAGTCCTATAACTCAGCGGTAGAAACTAGGAGTCCTATAACTCAGTGGTAGAAACTAGGAGTCCTATAACTCAGCGGTAGAAACTAGGAGTCCTATAACTCAGCGGTAGAAACTAGGAGTCCTATAACTCAGCGGTAGAAACTAGGAGTCCTATAACTCAGTGGTAGAAACTAGGAGTCCTATAACTCAGCGGTAGAAACTAGGAGTCCTATATCTCAGTGGTAGAAACTAGGAGTCCTATAACTCAGTGGTAGAAACTAGGAGTCCTATAACTCAGCGGTAGAAACTAGGAGTCCTATAACTCAGTGGTAGAAACTAGGAGTCCTATAACTCAGCGGTAGAAACTAGGAGTCCTATATCTCAGTGGTAGAAACTAGGAGTCCTATAACTCAGTGGTAGAAACTAGGAGTCCTATAACTCAGTGGTAGAAACTAGGAGTCCTATAACTCAGCGGTAGAAACTAGGAGTCCTATAACTCAGTGGTAGAAACTAGGAGTCCTATAACTCAGTGGTAGAAACTGGGAGTCCTATAACTCAGTGGTAGAAACTAGGAGTCCTATAACTCAGCGGTAGAAACTAGGAGTCCTATAACTCAGTGGTAGAAACTAGAAGTCCTATAACTCAGCGGTAGGAACTAGGAGTCCTAGTTCCTCAGCGGTAGAAACTAGGAGTCCTATAACTCAGTGGTAGAAACTAGGAGTCCTATAACTCAGTGGTAGAAACTAGGAGTCCTATAACTCAGTGGTAGAAACTAGGAGTCCTATATCTCAGTGGTAGAAACTAGGAGTCCTATAACTCAGCGGTAGAAACTAGGAGTCCTATAACTCAGCGGTAGAAACTAGGAGTCCTATAACTCAGCGGTAGAAACTAGGAGTCCTATAACTCAGCGGTAGAAACTAGGAGTCCTATAACTCAGTGGTAGAAACTAGGAGTCCTATAACTCAGCGGTAGAAACTAGAAGTCCTATAACTCAGTGGTAGAAACTAGGAGTCCTATAACTCAGCGGTAGAAACTGGGAGTCCTATAACTCAGTGGTAGAAACTAGGAGTCCTATAACTCAGCGGTAGAAACTAGGAGTCCTATAACTCAGTGGTAGAAACTAGGAGTCCTATAACTCAGCGGTAGGAACTAGGAGTCCTATAACTCAGTGGTAGAAACTAGGAGTCCTATAACTCAGTGGTTGAAACTAGGAGTCCTATAACTCAGTGGTAGAAACTAGGAGTCCTATAACTCAGCGGTAGAAACTGGGATTCCTATAACTCAGCGGTAGAAACTAGGAGTCCTATAACTCGGTGGTAGAAACTAGGAGTCCTATAACTCAGCGGTAGAAACTAGGAGTCCTATAACTCAGTGGTAGAAACTAGGAGTCCTATAACTCAGTGGTAGAAACTAGGAGTCCTATAACTCAGTGGTAGAAACTAGGAGTCCTATATCTCAGTGGTAGGAACTAGGAGTCCTATAACTCAGTGGTAGAAACTAGGAGTCCTATAACTCAGCGGTAGAAACTAGGAGTCCTATAACTCAGCGGTAGAAACTAGGAGTCCTATAACTCAGTGGTAGAAACTAGGAGTCCTATAACTCAGCGGTAGAAACTAGGAGTCCTATAACTCAGCGGTAGAAACTAGGAGTCCTATAACTCAGCGGTAGAAACTAGGAGTCCTATAACTCAGTGGTAGAAACTAGGAGTCCTATAACTCAGCGGTAGAAACTAGGAGTCCTATATCTCAGTGGTAGAAACTAGGAGTCCTATAACTCAGTGGTAGAAACTAGGAGTCCTATAACTCAGTGGTAGAAACTAGGAGTCCTATAACTCAGCGGTAGAAACTAGGAGTCCTATAACTCAGTGGTAGAAACTAGGAGTCCTATAACTCAGTGGTAGAAACTGGGAGTCCTATAACTCAGTGGTAGAAACTAGGAGTCCTATAACTCAGCGGTAGAAACTATGAGTCCTATAACTCAGTGGTAGAAACTAGAAGTCCTATAACTCAGCGGTAGAAACTAGGAGTCCTATAACTCAGCGGTAGAAACTAGGAGTCCTATAACTCAGTGGTAGAAACTAGGAGTCCTATAACTCAGTGGTAGAAACTAGGAGTCCTATAACTCAGTGGTAGAAACTAGGAGTCCTATATCTCAGTGGTAGAAACTAGGAGTCCTATAACTCAGCGGTAGAAACTAGGAGTCCTATAACTCAGCGGTAGAAACTAGGAGTCCTATAACTCAGCGGTAGAAACTAGGAGTCCTATAACTCAGCGGTAGAAACTAGGAGTCCTATAACTCAGCGGTAGAAACTAGGAGTCCTATAACTCAGTGGTAGAAACTAGGAGTCCTATAACTCAGCGGTAGAAACTAGAAGTCCTATAACTCAGTGGTAGAAACTAGGAGTCCTATAACTCAGCGGTAGAAACTGGGAGTCCTATAACTCAGTGGTAGAAACTAGGAGTCCTATAACTCAGCGGTAGAAACTAGGAGTCCTATAACTCAGTGGTAGAAACTAGGAGTCCTATAACTCAGCGGTAGGAACTAGGAGTCCTATAACTCAGTGGTAGAAACTAGGAGTCCTATAACTCAGTGGTTGAAACTAGGAGTCCTATAACTCAGTGGTAGAAACTAGGAGTCCTATAACTCAGTGGTAGAAACTAGGAGTCCTATAACTCAGTGGTTGAAACTAGGAGTCCTATAACTCAGTGGTAGAAACTAGGAGTCCTATAACTCAGTGGTTGAAACTAGGAGTCCTATAACTCAGTGGTAGAAACTGGGAGTCCTATAACTCAGCGGTAGAAACTAGGAGTCCTATAACTCAGTGGTAGAAACTAGGAGTCCTATAACTCAGTGGTAGAAACTAGGAGTCCTATAACTCAGCGGTAGAAACTAGGAGTCCTATAACTCAGTGGTAGAAACTAGGAGTCCTATAACTCAGCGGTAGGAACTAGGAGTCCTATAACTCAGTGGTAGAAACTAGGAGTCCTATAACTCAGTGGTTGAAACTAGGAGTCCTATAACTCAGTGGTAGAAACTAGGAGTCCTATAACTCAGCGGTAGAAACTGGGAGTCCTATAACTCAGTGGTAGAAACTAGGAGTCCTATAACTCAGCGGTAGAAACTAGGAGTCCTATAACTCAGTGGTAGAAACTAGGAGTCCTATAACTCAGTGGTAGAAACTAGGAGTCCTATAACTCAGTGGTTGAAACTAGGAGTCCTATAACTCAGTGGTAGAAACTAGGAGTCCTATAACTCAGTGGTAGAAACTAGGAGTCCTATAACTCAGTGGTAGAAACTAGGAGTCCTATAACTCAGTGGTTGAAACTAGGAGTCCTATAACTCAGTGGTAGAAACTAGGAGTCCTATAACTCAGTGGTTGAAACTAGGAGTCCTATAACTCAGTGGTAGAAACTGGGAGTCCTATAACTCAGCGGTAGAAACTAGGAGTCCTATAACTCAGTGGTCCCCAACCTTTTTTGGGGGGGTTTGTATTTATTTATTTTTATTTTTTGTATCCCTGCAGACTGTATTGATCTATATTCCGGTAGGAACGTCTTAGAGACATGAAACAAAAACCTCTATGTAGGTCTCACTTATACCTACATTTCATAGATTGACATCCTTCAGCAAAAATCAACAGGAAGTTTGATATCCCCCCTTCAAAACAAAAATTTTTGTAAAAAGCGGTCACCAAACATCAAACATTATCTCCTCTGAGCGCGTTTGTCGTTTCGGCTTCAAACTACTACAGGAGAGAGATTGAACCCTTCTGATTGACGGATACTCAAAGAGTTTTGATAAGTGCTACGGTTTTGATTTTACAAGCCTTCAAAGAAAAGAACCACTGTGCCGCAGCACCTAGGAAAAAAACACAGACACAACTTCCTCTAACTCCCAGTACGAATATCGTAGAGACATGAAACAAAAACCTCTATGTAGGTCTGACTTAGAGCTAGATTTCATACACTGACATCCTTCAGCAAAAATCAACAGAAAGTTGGCAATCACCCCTTCAAAACAAAATTTTCATAAAAACACTAATTTTTGCATCTTTGAGCTGTAATTTGACCCCCTTAGAATACTTCAAAACTCACCAAACTTTTCACACACATCAGGACTGGCGGAAATTGCGATCTAATAAAAAACCGAACCCCAAAACTCAAAATTGCGCTCTAGCGCCCCCTAGGAATAAAACATCGACAAAACTGCTCCTCGGAGGAAAACACAGACAAAACTGCTTGTAACTTCCGGTAGGAACGTCTTAGAGACATGAAACAAAAACCTCTATGTAGGTCTCACCTAGACCTACATTTCATAGATTGACATCCTTCAGCAACTAGCACCTGCCAAATATGCGGGCCCGACCAACGCTGCTTGCAGCTTTAATTATTATTGAACACTTGAGTCTCTTAAGGCTGATTAGAAAAATAATGACTCATCAAAATACATTTACATACAATCATGTCAATAAAGTCAATGATCAAATAATCAGTTTCTTAACTAAATAGTCAATCAAATTAAAGTGCAAATAAAAGTACAGCTTCACCACTTCAGTCATCTTTTTTTGCGCTAAAAAACTTCTCTATGACTTCTTCTGTTTGAAGAAGTCATGACCACAGTTGTCATTGCTGCCACAAGTGGTGGCAAAGTGTATTACAAGTGAGAAACAATATTTTAAGGCACTACCACAAAAAAATGCTATTTTCCGTTGATCCGTAATCATTAAAGAAAATACAAATGCTTGGAGAAAAACAATAATTGTGTGTTTTATGTTGAGTTTTTATGACATTTTTCCAACATTTGGAATGAAATACTTGATAGATGTTATTTTATTTAGTGTTGTGTGAATATGACATGATGTTGCAAGGACGCCATCTTTGCTACCTGAGTGTGTTTGCAGGCTGGAGTGGAGGAGAATATCGGCTGAACGTCTGCAATCGACGGAGGAAACCTTTCATGCACGTCAGTAGAATGTGGAAGCAGCTTCTGGAACAAGTGCACCGCATCATCTTGTTTATGAAACGTCAAGTTGATGAGCCTCTTGTGACGCACAACCTGCACTCCCACAACAACCTTTGACAAAATGGAGTCTGGGGCTCCAAATGTGGACGACAGCAGCAAAAAGACGTTTGTCTTCCATCATTTTTATGTCAACACTGATCCAAACGTTCACTCTGTCAAAGGCAAAAGGTCAACACAAATATTAAGATGAAACTATCTTATCAAAGATCATCTATACGACAGCGCTGCTCTGCTCTTTTGAAGGATCCACTGCAAAAGAGGCAAACAAAGATCTTCTATTTGAAAGGAGCGCTGTGCCGTTTTTGAAATTCTGCTGCAAAAAAGGCTAGTCAAAGATCCTTTAAATGACAGGAGGATCACTTTGCTGATTTTACAAATACAGTGCATTCGCTTCACTTTTTCCACATTGTCTTATTACAAAATGAAATGTAAAACTTTGTGTTTCTATATAAATATTATTAGGCTCAGGTCAGGCTGATTAGAAAAATTATGACTAATCAAAACATCAAAATACATTTATATACAATTATGTAAATAAACTAAATGATCAAAGAATCAGTTTCATGAATACAAATGTCAATAAAAATTAAAGTGCAAATGAAAATACAGATTCACCACTTTAGTCATCATTTTGCGCTAAAAAAACTTCTATATGACTTTAGTCCCAGACTACTTCTGTGTTTCAGGTTGTCATTACTGCCACAAGTGGTGTAAAAGTGTATTACACCCGAATACTTGTGTGATGTTGTCATTACTGCCACCAGTGGTGTAAAAGTGTACTACACCTGAGTACTTGTGTGATGTTGTCATTACTGCCACAAGTGGTGTAAAAGTGTATTACACCCGAGTACTTGTGTGATGTTGTCATTACTGCCACAAGTGGTGTAAAAGTGTACTACACCTGAGTACTTGTGTGATGTTGTCATTACTGCCACAAGTGGTGTAAAAGTGTACTACACCTGAGTACTTGTGTGATGTTGTCATTACTGCCACAAGTGGTGTAAAAGTGTATTACACCTGAGTACTTGTGTGATGTTGTCATTACTGCCACAAGTGGTGTAAAAGTGTATTACACCTGAGTACTTGTGTGATGTTGTCATTACTGCCACAAGTGGTGTAAAAGTGTATTACACCCGAGTACTTGTGTGATGTTGTCATTACTGCCACAAGTGGTGTAAAAGTGTATTACACCCGAGTACTTGTGTGATGTTGTCATTACTGCCACAAGTGGTGTAAAAGTGTATTACACCCGAGTACTTGTGTGATGTTGTCATTACTGCCACAAGTGGTGTAAAAGTGTACTACACCTGAGTACTTGTGTGATGTTGTCATTACTGCCACAAGTGGTGTAAAAGTGTATTACACCTGAGTACTTGTGTGATGTTGTCATTACTGCCACAAGTGGTGTAAAAGTGTATTACACCTGAGTACTTGTGTGATGTTGTCTTTACTGCCACAAGTGGTGTAAAAGTGTATTACACCTGAGTACTTGTGTGATGTTGTCATTACTGCCACAAGGGGTGTAAAAGTGTATTACACCTGAGTACTTGTGTGATGTTGTCATTACTGCCACAAGTGGTGTAAAAGTGTATTACACCTGAGTACTTGTGTGATGTTGTCATTACTGCCACAAGTGGTGTAAAAGTGTATTACACCTGAGTACTTGTGTGATGTTGTCATTACTGCCACAAGTGGTGTAAAAGTGTATTACAGGTGAGTACTTGTGTGATGTTGTCTTTACTGCCACAAGTGGTGTAAAAGTGTATTACACCTGAGTACTTGTGTGATGTTGTCATTACTGCCACAAGTGGTGTAAAAGTGTATTACACCTGAGTACTTGTGTGATGTTGTCATTACTGCCACAAGTGGTGTAAAAGTGTATTACAGGTGAGTACTTGTGTGATGATGTCATTACTGCCACAAGTGGTGTAAAAGTGTATTACAGGTGAGTACTTGTGTGATGTTGTCATTACTGCCACAAGTGGTGTAAAAGTGTATTACACCTGAGTACTTGTGTGATGTTGTCTTTACTGCCACAAGTGGTGTAAAAGTGTATTACACCTGAGTACTTGTGTGATGTTGTCATTACTGCCACAAGTGGTGTAAAAGTGTATTACACCTGAGTACTTGTGTGATGTTGTCATTACTGCCACAAGTGGTGTAAAAGTGTATTACAGGTGAGTACTTGTGTGATGATGTCATTACTGCCACAAGTGGTGTAAAAGTGTATTACAGGTGAGTACTTGTGTGATGTTGTCATTACTGCCACAAGTGGTGTAAAAGTGTATTACACCTGAGTACTTGTGTGATGTTGTCATTACTGCCACAAGTGGTGTAAAAGTGTATTACAGGTGAGTACTTGTGTGATGATGTCATTACTGCCACAAGTGGTGTAAATGTGTATTACACCTGAGTACTTGTGTGATGTTGTCATTACTGCCACAAGTGGTGTAAAAGTGTATTACAGGTGAGTACTTGTGTGATGATGTCATTACTGCCACAAGTGGTGTAAAAGTGTATTACAGGTGAGTACTTGTGTGATGTTGTCATTACTGCCACAAGTGGTGTAAAAGTGTATTACACCTGAGTACTTGTGTGATGTTGTCATTACTGCCACAAGTGGTGTAAAAGTGTATTACAGGTGAGTACTTGTGTGATGATGTCATTACTGCCACAAGTGGTGTAAATGTGTATTACACCTGAGTACTTGTGTGATGTTGTCATTACTGTCACAAGTGGTGTAAAAGTGTACTACACCTGAATACTTGTGTGATGTTTTCATTACTGCCACAAGTGGTGTAAAAGTGTATTACAGGTGAGTACTTGTGTGATGTTGTCATTACTGCCACAAGTGGTGTAAAAGTGTATTACACCTGAGTACTTGTGTGATGTTGTCATTACTGCCACAAGTGGTGTAAAAGTGTATTACAGGTGAGTACTTGTGTGATGTTGTCATTACTGCCACAAGTGGTGTAAAAGTGTATTACAGGTGAGTACTTGTGTGATGTTGTCATTACTGCCACAAGTGGTGTAAAAGTGTATTACAGGTGAGTACTTGTGTGATGTTGTCATTACTGCCACAAGTGGTGTAAAAGTGTATTACAGGTGAGTACTTGTGTGATGTTGTCATTACTGCCACAAGTGGTGTAAAAGTGTATTACAGGTGAGTACTTGTGGGATGTTGTCATTACTGCCACAAGTGGTGTAAAAGTGTATTACAGGTGAGTACTTGTGTGATGTTGTCATTACTGCCACAAGTGGTGTAAAAGTGTATTACAGGTGAGTACTTGTGTGATGTTGTCATTACTGCCACAAGTGGTGTAAAAGTGTATTACAGGTGAGTACTTGTGTGATGTTGTCATTACTGCCACAAGTGGTGTAAAAGTGTATTACAGGTGAGTATTCCACTCCTCACTTCCTGCTTTGTGCTTGTAAGAAAATGTCGGCTTTTGTTGAAAACAAAAAATAAAACCTAATAAATAAATAAAAAGTCCTCTTCCTCTCCTTTTAAGTGGATTTGCAAACAAACGTCCATCAAGCTGGGAGTCGGTCCTGCATCTGCAGAGCAGCTCATCAGTCACCGTGGCAACAGCAGCATCAGCATCCTATTACTGACTGACTCCAGCACGCAGCTGCATGAGCCTCTCAGACACATCATGTGGTCTTGGAACAGCAGGGTATTGATTTGGGGATTGATTATATGAAATTATTGATCTTGAACGCAGCTTTACTTTCTCTTCACCATGAAATGTTCTTTCTTAACAACCTCCCCTGGAAGATGATGGCTGCACCATCACTCAACCTCCCCTGGAAGATGATGGCTTCACCATCACTCTACCTCCCTGGAAGATGATGGCTTCACCATCACTCAACCTCCCCTGGAAGATGATGGCTTCACCATCACTCAACCTCCCCTGGAAGATGATGGCTTCACCATCACTCAACCTCCCCTGGAAGATGATGGCTTCACCATCACTCAACCTCCCCTGGAAGATGATGGCTTCACCATCACTCTACCTCCCCTGGAAGATGATGGCTTCACCATCACTCAACCTCCCTGGAAGATGATGGCTTCACCATCACTCTACCTCCCCTGGAAGATGATGGCTTCACCATCACTCAACCTCCCCTAGAAGATGACGGCTGCACCATCACTCTACCTCCCCTGGAAGATGATGGCTTCACCATCACTCAACCTCCCCTGGAAGATGATGGCTTCACCATCACTCAACCTCCCCTGGAAGATGACGGCTTCACCATCACTCAACCTCCCTGGAAGATGACGGCTGCACCATCACTCAGGCAGCTGTCAGACGTTCTCCTGGCACACTGAAGGCCATCAAAGGATATATTTTTGATAAAAGATGAGAAAGTAGCATTAAAATAATGACTCCATCTAATTGAATTGGAACTTTATGATCATTTCTCACCATCATTCTTTTCATGAAGTTGCAATTAGCTGCAAGTATGTAGGTAGTTATTCTTACAGCACTGCATTAGTAGTAGAATTTCTGACCTTTGACCTATATTGCATGTCTGTCAAGAATGTACGCTCATTTAATTTCTCTTCTATTCTGTGCCAGTGGGACAAAAGTGAATATTAAGTCGTGCCAACCTGTCTACAGAATGTGTTGACTGTCTAAAGGATTCCAGTTGTTATGGAACAGATAGGGAAAACAAAGACATTGACGCACTAGATAAAAGACATTGACGCACTAGATAACAAACAATGATGACAAGAGACATATAAAAAATGGCAGAAGACCGGAACTCGACAGTGATTTTGGCTTGTGTGTGTCTTGTTTGCTCCGGAGTAACATGTGGTCTGTCTGCACGGCCAACTTAATTCAACCTGCACTTCTGATAATGGGTAAATAAATTTGTTGTACTAAACTACTTTTGTTGCCTGCTTAAGCTTCGGACAATCCACTACATGTACTTTGGCACATTTCTATTGATAATCTTGCATTTAAAATGTGAACCCCAGAAAAAACTGAAGATTGTTTTTGTAAATGTTTTTCCAACATTCCAATCATTCAATTCTAAAGTATTAGTTTAAAACGTACATTTTCTAATGAACCACTGCAACACTAATCCAAATACTCCAATAAACAATCCAACCAAAGCCTGTAAACGTTTGCCTAGTTACAATAATAATAATAATAATAATAATAAATGTAACATTTGATCCCTAGAAAATATCACAATATTTTTTTTACTTGCTTTTCTGTAGTTTATTTTATTTAATTTGTTTACATTGTCGTTATGTTGATACTTATTTGTAATTATAATATTCGTCATTATATTGATTATTAATACATATTTATATTTCTTTTTAATTTCGCTGTATTTTATTTCTCTATTTGTTTTTCTTTTTATATTTACATGTATTTATTTTGCCGTTCTCTGCAGTGGACATTTGTCATTATGTTTAAAATTATCACTATTATTGTTATATTTTATATTTATTTTTAATTCACCTACAGATTCAGTATTCCTACAAAATATTAAATCTAACCAAAGCAACTTCATTCATTAACATTTTCATGTTGAGCTCTTTCAAAAAGATATATTCCATTAAAGCAAATTAATGGTATTAAAAACTGAAACCTGATCTGTCTATGGTACACTTATTAATGACCAAAAACTATATCTTTCTGTGATCATCCATTCATGCATTTTCTACCGCTTGTCCCTCATGGGGTCGCGGGGGTGCTGCAGCCTATTGCCAGAACATTCTTCCAAAGCCACCAAGCACATAAAAGCTCCTCCATGATTTTATTTGCATGCTGACAAAAAGACCAAATCCGGTTTTTGCAGCTCCTGTGGAGAATAACATGACAAAACAAAAAGCGTGTGTGCGTCCATCTGGCGTGTCCAGCAGGAAACATGGCGTCTCACGCAGGGAAGTAGTCTTTGTACTAACAAATAGCTTGCCCACAATCCTCTGCACACGCTCAGTAGCATCACGCAGCCAACTGTGGGAATGTTTCTCACCTTCTCCCACTCGTCTACTCTTGGATTACACGCTTTGTGGCTCTCATCTGCCAAAGTGTTACACTCACAATGTTAGTGCTCATGATTGTCAAACACTACTATTACTTAGCCAGTAACATGATTGTCAAACACTACTATTACTTAGCCAGTAACATGATTGTCAAACACTACTATTACTTAGCCAGTAACATGATTGTCAAACACTACTATTACTTAGCCAGTAAGATGATTGTCAAACACTACTATTACTTAGCCAGTAACATGATTGTCAAACACTACTATTACTTAGCCAGTAACATGATTGTCAAACACTACTATTACTTAGCAAACACTACTATTACTTAGCCAGTAACATGATTGTCAAACACTACTATTACTTAGCCAGTAACATGATTGTCAAACACTACTATTACTTAGCCAGAAACATGATTGTCAAACACTACTATTACTTAGCAAACACTACTATTACTTAGCCAGTAAGATGATTGTCAAACACTACTATTACTTAGCCAGTAAGATGATTGTCAAACACTACTATTACTTAGCCAGTAACATGATTGTCAAACACTACTATTACTTAGCCAGTAACATGATTGTCAAACACTACTATTACTTAGCCAGTAACATGATTGTCAAACACTACTATTACTTAGCCAGAAACATGATTGTCAAACACTACTATTACTTAGCCAGAAACATGATTGTCAAACACTACTATTACTTAGCCAGAAACATGATTGTCAAACACTACTATTACTTAGCCAGTAACATGATTGTCAAACACTACTATTACTTAGCCAGTAACATGATTGTCAAACACTACTATTACTTAGCCAGAAACATGATTGTCAAACACTACTATTACTTAGCCAGTAACATGGTTGTCAAACACTACTATTACTTAGCCAGTAACATGATTGTCAAACACTACTATTACTTAGCCAGTAACATGAGTGTCAAACACTACTATTACTTAGCCAGAAACATGATTGTCAAACACTACTATTACTTATCCAGAAACATAATTGTCAAACACTACTATTACTTAGCCAGAAACGTGATTGTCAAACACTACTATTACTTAGCCAGTAACATGGTTGTCAAACACTACTATTACTTAGCCAGTAACATGATTGTCAAACACTACTATTACTTAGCCAGTAACATGAGTGTCAAACACTACTATTACTTAGCCAGAAACATGATTGTCAAACACTACTATTACTTATCCAGAAACATAATTGTCAAACACTACTATTACTTAGCCAGAAACGTGATTGTCAAACACTACTATTACTTAGCCAGTAACATGATTGTCAAACACTACTATTACTTAGCCAGTAACATGATTGTCAAACACTACTATTACTTAGCCAGAAACATGATTGTCAAACACTACTATTACTTAGCCAGTAACATGGTTGTCAAACACTACTATTACTTAGCCAGTAACATGAGTGTCAAACACTACTATTACTTAGCCAGAAACATGATTTTCAAACACTACTATTACTTAGCCAGTAACATGATTGTCAAACACTACTATTACTTAGCCAGAAACATGATTGTCAAACACTACTATTACTTAGCCAGTAACATGATTACTATTACTTATCCAGTAAGATGATTGTCAAACACTACTATTACTTAGCCAGTAACATGATTGTCAAACACTACTATTACTTAGCCAGAAACATGATTGTCAAACACTACTATTACTTAGCCAGTAACATGATTACTATTACTTAGCCAGTAAGATGATTGTCAAACACTACTATTACTTAGCCAGTAACATGATTGTCAAACACTACTATTACTTAGACAGTAACATGATTGTCAAACACTACTATTACTTAGCCAGTAACATGAGTGTCAAACACTACTATTACTTAGCCAGAAACATGATTGTCAAACACTACTATTACTTAGCAAACACTACTATTACTTAGCCAGTAACATGATTGTCAAACACTACTATTACTTAGCCAGTAACATGATTGTCAAACACTACTATTACTTAGCCAGAAACATGATTGTCAAACACTACTATTACTTAGCAAACACTACTATTACTTAGCCAGTAAGATGATTGTCAAACACTACTATTACTTAGCCAGTAAGATGATTGTCAAACACTACTATTACTTAGCCAGTAACATGATTGTCAAACACTACTATTACTTAGCCAGTAACATGATTGTCAAACACTACTAATACTTAGCCAGTAACATGATTGTCAAACACTACTATTACTTAGCCAGTAACATGATTACTATTACTTAGCCAGTAAGATGATTGTCAAACACTACTATTACTTAGCCAGTAACATGATTGTCAAACACTACTATTACTTAGACAGTAACATGATTGTCAAACACTACTATTACTTAGCCAGTAACATGAGTGTCAAACACTACTATTACTTAGCCAGAAACATGATTGTCAAACACTACTATTACTTAGCAAACACTACTATTACTTAGCCAGTAACATGATTGTCAAACACTACTATTACTTAGCCAGTAACATGATTGTCAAACACTACTATTACTTAGCCAGAAACATGATTGTCAAACACTACTATTACTTAGCAAACACTACTATTACTTAGCCAGTAAGATGATTGTCAAACACTACTATTACTTAGCCAGTAAGATGATTGTCAAACACTACTATTACTTAGCCAGTAACATGATTGTCGAACACTACTATTACTTAGCCAGTAACATGATTGTCAAACACTACTATTACTTAGCCAGTAACATGGTTGTCAAACACTACTATTACTTAGCCAGTAACATGATTGTCAAACACTACTATTACTTAGCCAGTAACATGAGTGTCAAACACTACTATTACTTAGCCAGAAACATGATTGTCAAACACTACTATTACTTATCCAGAAACATAATTGTCAAACACTACTATTACTTAGCCAGAAACGTGATTGTCAAACACTACTATTACTTAGCCAGTAACATGGTTGTCAAACACTACTATTACTTAGCCAGTAACATGATTGTCAAACACTACTATTACTTAGCCAGTAACATGAGTGTCAAACACTACTATTACTTAGCCAGAAACATGATTTTCAAACACTACTATTACTTAGCCAGTAACATGATTGTCAAACACTACTATTACTTAGCAAACACTACTATTACTTAGCCAGTAAGATGATTGTCAAACACTACTATTACTTAGCCAGTAACATGATTACTATTACTTATCCAGTAAGATGATTGTCAAACACTACTATTACTTAGCCAGTAACATGATTGTCAAACACTACTATTACTTAGCCAGAAACATGATTGTCAAACACTACTATTACTTAGCCAGTAACATGATTACTATTACTTAGCCAGTAAGATGATTGTCAAACACTACTATTACTTAGCCAGTAACATGATTGTCAAACACTACTATTACTTAGACAGTAACATGATTGTCAAACACTACTATTACTTAGCCAGTAACATGAGTGTCAAACACTACTATTACTTAGCCAGAAACATGATTGTCAAACACTACTATTACTTAGCAAACACTACTATTACTTAGCCAGTAACATGATTGTCAAACACTACTATTACTTAGCCAGTAACATGATTGTCAAACACTACTATTACTTAGCCAGAAACATGATTGTCAAACACTACTATTACTTAGCAAACACTACTATTACTTAGCCAGTAAGATGATTGTCAAACACTACTATTACTTAGCCAGTAAGATGATTGTCAAACACTACTATTACTTAGCCAGTAACATGATTGTCAAACACTACTATTACTTAGCCAGTAACATGATTGTCAAACACTACTATTACTTAGCCAGTAACATGATTGTCAAACACTACTATTACTTAGCCAGTAACATGATTACTATTACTTAGCCAGTAAGATGATTGTCAAACACTACTATTACTTAGCCAGTAACATGATTGTCAAACACTACTATTACTTAGACAGTAACATGATTGTCAAACACTACTATTACTTAGCCAGAAACATGATTGTCAAACACTACTATTACTTAGCAAACACTACTATTACTTAGCCAGTAACATGATTGTCAAACACTACTATTACTTAGCCAGTAACATGATTGTCAAACACTACTATTACTTAGCCAGAAACATGATTGTCAAACACTACTATTACTTAGCAAACACTACTATTACTTAGCCAGTAAGATGATTGTCAAACACTACTATTACTTAGCCAGTAAGATGATTGTCAAACACTACTATTACTTAGCCAGTAAGATGATTGTCAAACACTACTATTACTTAGCCAGTAACATGATTGTCAAACACTACTATTACTTAGCCAGTAACATGATTGTCAAACACTACTATTACTTAGCCAGTAACATGATTGTCAAACACTACTATTACTTAGCCAGTAACATGATTGTCAAACACTACTATTACTTAGCCAGTAACATGATTGTCAAACACTACTATTACTTAGCCAGTAACATGATTGTCAAACACTACTATTACTTAGCCAGTAACATGATTGTCAAACACTACTATTACTTAGCCAGTAACATGATTGTCAAACACTACTATTACTTAGCCAGAAACATGATTGTCAAACACTACTATTACTTAGCCAGTAACATGATTACTATTACTTAGCCAGTAAGACGATTGTCAAACACTACTATTACTTAGCCAGTAACATGATTGTCAAACACTACTATTACTTAGCCAGTAACATGATTGTCAAACACTACTATTACTTAGCCAGTAACATGATTGTCAAACACTACTATTACTTAGCCAGTAACATGATTGTCAAACACTACTATTACTTAGCCAGTAACATGATTGTCAAACACTACTATTACTTAGCCAGAAACATGATTGTCAAACACTACTATTACTTAGCCAGTAACATGATTGTCAAACACTACTATTACTTAGCCAGTAACATGATTACTATTACTTAGCCAGTAAGATGATTGTCAAACACTACCATTACTTAGACAGTAACATGATTGTCAAACACTACTATTACTTAGCCAGTAACATGATTGTCAAACACTACTATTACTTAGCCAGTAACATGATTGTCAAACACTACTATTACTTAGCCAGTAACATGATTGTCAAACACTACTATTACTTAGCCAGTAACATGATTGTCAAACACTACTATTACTTAGCCAGTAACATGATTACTATTACTTAGCCAGTAAGATGATTGTCAAACACTACTATTACTTAGCCAGTAACATGATTGTCAAACACTACTATTACTTAGACAGTAACATGATTGTCAAACACTACTATTACTTAGCCAGTAACATGAGTGTCAAACACTACTATTACTTAGCCAGAAACATGATTGTCAAACAATACTATTACTTAGCAAACACTACTATTACTTAGCCAGTAACATGATTGTCAAACACTACTATTACTTAGCCAGTAACATGATTGTCAAACACTACTATTACTTAGCCAGAAACATGATTGTCAAACACTACTATTACTTAGCAAACACTACTATTACTTAGCCAGTAAGATGATTGTCAAACACTACTATTACTTAGCCAGTAAGATGATTGTCAAACACTACTATTACTTAGCCAGTAACATGATTGTCGAACACTACTATTACTTAGCCAGTAACATGATTGTCAAACACTACTATTACTTAGCCAGTAACATGGTTGTCAAACACTACTATTACTTAGCCAGTAACATGATTGTCAAACACTACTATTACTTAGCCAGTAACATGAGTGTCAAACACTACTATTACTTAGCCAGAAACATGATTGTCAAACACTACTATTACTTATCCAGAAACATAATTGTCAAACACTACTATTACTTAGCCAGAAACGTGATTGTCAAACACTACTATTACTTAGCCAGTAACATGGTTGTCAAACACTACTATTACTTAGCCAGTAACATGATTGTCAAACACTACTATTACTTAGCCAGTAACATGAGTGTCAAACACTACTATTACTTAGCCAGAAACATGATTTTCAAACACTACTATTACTTAGCCAGTAACATGATTGTCAAACACTACTATTACTTAGCCAGAAACATGATTGTCAAACACTACTATTACTTAGCCAGTAACATGATTACTATTACTTATCCAGTAAGATGATTGTCAAACACTACTATTACTTAGCCAGTAACATGATTGTCAAACACTACTATTACTTAGCCAGAAACATGATTGTCAAACACTACTATTACTTAGCCAGTAACATGATTACTATTACTTAGCCAGTAAGATGATTGTCAAACACTACTATTACTTAGCCAGTAACATGATTGTCAAACACTACTATTACTTAGACAGTAACATGATTGTCAAACACTACTATTACTTAGCCAGTAACATGAGTGTCAAACACTACTATTACTTAGCCAGAAACATGATTGTCAAACACTACTATTACTTAGCAAACACTACTATTACTTAGCCAGTAACATGATTGTCAAACACTACTATTACTTAGCCAGTAACATGATTGTCAAACACTACTATTACTTAGCCAGAAACATGATTGTCAAACACTACTATTACTTAGCAAACACTACTATTACTTAGCCAGTAAGATGATTGTCAAACACTACTATTACTTAGCCAGTAAGATGATTGTCAAACACTACTATTACTTAGCCAGTAACATGATTGTCAAACACTACTATTACTTAGCCAGTAACATGATTGTCAAACACTACTATTACTTAGCCAGTAACATGATTGTCAAACACTACTATTACTTAGCCAGTAACATGATTACTATTACTTAGCCAGTAAGATGATTGTCAAACACTACTATTACTTAGCCAGTAACATGATTGTCAAACACTACTATTACTTAGACAGTAACATGATTGTCAAACACTACTATTACTTAGCCAGAAACATGATTGTCAAACACTACTATTACTTAGCAAACACTACTATTACTTAGCCAGTAACATGATTGTCAAACACTACTATTACTTAGCCAGTAACATGATTGTCAAACACTACTATTACTTAGCCAGAAACATGATTGTCAAACACTACTATTACTTAGCAAACACTACTATTACTTAGCCAGTAAGATGATTGTCAAACACTACTATTACTTAGCCAGTAAGATGATTGTCAAACACTACTATTACTTAGCCAGTAAGATGATTGTCAAACACTACTATTACTTAGCCAGTAACATGATTGTCAAACACTACTATTACTTAGCC
The DNA here is from genome assembly GCF_033978785.1 of Entelurus aequoreus. Taxonomy (NCBI): domain Eukaryota; kingdom Metazoa; phylum Chordata; class Actinopteri; order Syngnathiformes; family Syngnathidae; genus Entelurus; species Entelurus aequoreus. Next base: position 3,793,864 of record NC_084739.1, on the reverse strand, counting down.
AGTAACATGATTGTCAAACACTACTATTACTTAGCCAGTAACATGATTGTCAAACACTACTATTACTTAGCCAGTAACATGATTGTCAAACACTACTATTACTTAGCCAGTAACATGATTGTCAAACACTACTATTACTTAGCCAGTAACATGATTGTCAAACACTACTATTACTTAGCCAGTAACATGATTGTCAAACACTACTATTACTTAGCCAGTAACATGATTGTCAAACACTACTATTACTTAGCCAGAAACATGATTGTCAAACACTACTATTACTTAGCCAGTAACATGATTACTATTACTTAGCCAGTAAGACGATTGTCAAACACTACTATTACTTAGCCAGTAACATGATTGTCAAACACTACTATTACTTAGCCAGTAACATGATTGTCAAACACTACTATTACTTAGCCAGTAACATGATTGTCAAACACTACTATTACTTAGCCAGTAACATGATTGTCAAACACTACTATTACTTAGCCAGTAACATGATTGTCAAACACTACTATTACTTAGCCAGAAACATGATTGTCAAACACTACTATTACTTAGCCAGTAACATGATTGTCAAACACTACTATTACTTAGCCAGTAACATGATTACTATTACTTAGCCAGTAAGATGATTGTCAAACACTACCATTACTTAGACAGTAACATGATTGTCAAACACTACTATTACTTAGCCAGTAACATGATTGTCAAACACTACTATTACTTAGCCAGTAACATGATTGTCAAACACTACTATTACTTAGCCAGTAACATGATTGTCAAACACTACTATTACTTAGCCAGTAACATGATTGTCAAACACTACTATTACTTAGCCAGTAACATGATTACTATTACTTAGCCAGTAAGATGATTGTCAAACACTACTATTACTTAGCCAGTAACATGATTGTCAAACACTACTATTACTTAGACAGTAACATGATTGTCAAACACTACTATTACTTAGCCAGTAACATGAGTGTCAAACACTACTATTACTTAGCCAGAAACATGATTGTCAAACAATACTATTACTTAGCAAACACTACTATTACTTAGCCAGTAACATGATTGTCAAACACTACTATTACTTAGCCAGTAACATGATTGTCAAACACTACTATTACTTAGCCAGAAACATGATTGTCAAACACTACTATTACTTAGCAAACACTACTATTACTTAGCCAGTAAGATGATTGTCAAACACTACTATTACTTAGCCAGTAAGATGATTGTCAAACACTACTATTACTTAGCCAGTAACATGATTGTCGAACACTACTATTACTTAGCCAGTAACATGATTGTCAAACACTACTATTACTTAGCCAGTAACATGGTTGTCAAACACTACTATTACTTAGCCAGTAACATGATTGTCAAACACTACTATTACTTAGCCAGTAACATGAGTGTCAAACACTACTATTACTTAGCCAGAAACATGATTGTCAAACACTACTATTACTTATCCAGAAACATAATTGTCAAACACTACTATTACTTAGCCAGAAACGTGATTGTCAAACACTACTATTACTTAGCCAGTAACATGGTTGTCAAACACTACTATTACTTAGCCAGTAACATGATTGTCAAACACTACTATTACTTAGCCAGTAACATGAGTGTCAAACACTACTATTACTTAGCCAGAAACATGATTTTCAAACACTACTATTACTTAGCCAGTAACATGATTGTCAAACACTACTATTACTTAGCCAGAAACATGATTGTCAAACACTACTATTACTTAGCCAGTAACATGATTACTATTACTTATCCAGTAAGATGATTGTCAAACACTACTATTACTTAGCCAGTAACATGATTGTCAAACACTACTATTACTTAGCCAGAAACATGATTGTCAAACACTACTATTACTTAGCCAGTAACATGATTACTATTACTTAGCCAGTAAGATGATTGTCAAACACTACTATTACTTAGCCAGTAACATGATTGTCAAACACTACTATTACTTAGACAGTAACATGATTGTCAAACACTACTATTACTTAGCCAGTAACATGAGTGTCAAACACTACTATTACTTAGCCAGAAACATGATTGTCAAACACTACTATTACTTAGCAAACACTACTATTACTTAGCCAGTAACATGATTGTCAAACACTACTATTACTTAGCCAGTAACATGATTGTCAAACACTACTATTACTTAGCCAGAAACATGATTGTCAAACACTACTATTACTTAGCAAACACTACTATTACTTAGCCAGTAAGATGATTGTCAAACACTACTATTACTTAGCCAGTAAGATGATTGTCAAACACTACTATTACTTAGCCAGTAACATGATTGTCAAACACTACTATTACTTAGCCAGTAACATGATTGTCAAACACTACTATTACTTAGCCAGTAACATGATTGTCAAACACTACTATTACTTAGCCAGTAACATGATTACTATTACTTAGCCAGTAAGATGATTGTCAAACACTACTATTACTTAGCCAGTAACATGATTGTCAAACACTACTATTACTTAGACAGTAACATGATTGTCAAACACTACTATTACTTAGCCAGAAACATGATTGTCAAACACTACTATTACTTAGCAAACACTACTATTACTTAGCCAGTAACATGATTGTCAAACACTACTATTACTTAGCCAGTAACATGATTGTCAAACACTACTATTACTTAGCCAGAAACATGATTGTCAAACACTACTATTACTTAGCAAACACTACTATTACTTAGCCAGTAAGATGATTGTCAAACATTACTATTACTTAGCCAGTAAGATGATTGTCAAACACTACTATTACTTAGCCAGTAAGATGATTGTCAAACACTACTATTACTTAGCCAGTAACATGATTGTCAAACACTACTATTACTTAGCCAGTAACATGATTGTCAAACACTACTATTACTTAGCCAGTAACATGATTGTCAAACACTACTATTACTTAGCCAGTAACATGATTGTCAAACACTACTATTACTTAGCCAGTAACATGATTGTCAAACACTACTATTACTTAGCCAGTAACATGATTGTCAAACACTACTATTACTTAGCCAGTAACATGATTGTCAAACACTACTATTACTTAGCCAGTAACATGATTGTCAAACACTACTATTACTTAGCCAGAAACATGATTGTCAAACACTACTATTACTTAGCCAGTAACATGATTACTATTACTTAGCCAGTAAGACGATTGTCAAACACTACTATTACTTAGCCAGTAACATGATTGTCAAACACTACTATTACTTAGCCAGTAACATGATTGGCAAACACTACTATTACTTAGCCAGTAACATGATTGTCGAACACTACTATTACTTAGCCAGTAACATGATTGTCAAACACTACTATTACTTAGCCAGTAACATGATTGTCAAACACTACTATTACTTAGCCAGTAACATGATTGTCAAACACTACTATTACTTAGCCAGTAACATGATTGTCAAACACTACTATTACTTAGCCAGAAACATGATTGTCAAACACTACTATTACTTAGCCAGTAACATGATTGTCAAACACTACTATTACTTAGCCAGTAACATGATTACTATTACTTAGCCAGTAAGATGATTGTCAAACACTACCATTACTTAGACAGTAACATGATTGTCAAACACTACTATTACTTAGCCAGTAACATGATTGTCAAACACTACTATTACTTAGCCAGTAACATGATTGTCAAACACTACTATTACTTAGACAGTAACATGATTGTCAAACACTACTATTACTTAGCCAGTAACATGATTGTCAAACACTACTATTACTTAGCCAGAAACATGATTGTCAAACACTACTATTACTTAGCAGAGGTGGGACCAAGTCATTGCTTTGCAAGTCACAAGTAAGTCTCAAGTCTTTGCCCTCAAGTCTCGAGTCAAGTCCCGAGTCAAGACAGGCAAGTCCCGAGTCAAGTCCAAAGTCACGACTGGAAAGTCTCAAGTCGAGTCCCAAGTCCTGCATTTTGAGTTTCGAGTCCTTTCAAGTCCTTTTAACCACAGACTAATATTTTTACACGGATTGTGTATGCTTTTAAAACGCTGTATTTATTTATTAAAACAAGTGCATTTGAAATTGCAAGAAAAAAAATAGTGCTGACATTGCAATTCATAATAGCACTATTAACCAGTCATTTTAATAGTTTAAACAATTTTAAACATTTAACTCATTCCTTTACAGAATAAACACATTTGCAAAAACAAACATTAACATACTATTGGTTGTATTTTATGAAAAGAATATTACCACAGAGTTGAGAAGGAGCAAAGATCTTGAATATTTGTATGTGAGAATCACAAATAAATCTTCTGGGGGAGGATGACGCCCCTACAGGGGTTTGCTTTACAAACTTTCAGCCCCACCTAAAACAAAATTCACCAGCCGCCACTGATTATGATGCATTCTCATTTTAGGCAAAATATAAGACAATACTTTCTTAACAGTATAATTGTAACCAGGAATAAGTCTTCAAGTAACAATATTCAAATACTAACATTGTTGGGTAAAACAGAATTTGGTTTTATTCTGAATGTAGTGAAACAGATTGGTGGTTTTAGCTGATATAAAGACTTTCAGGTGTTTACATATGTTTAAGTATTTGGCAGACGCTTTTATCCAAAGCGACATACATAAAAAATACATACATAACAATGACTGTAAACATGATCATTTAAGGGAAGAATGTAATACAAAATATCAATACAAAGTGTCAAGACAGAATAAACTCTCTGCTGCTGCAGCAACAGAGTTACAGTCTATAGGTCCCTAAAATATATAGATATCTAATGTATTCATACATTGTTTATGTAGGATATACGCATGTATATATAACCTAATCATATTGTTTCTTTAACTTAAAAATAGTTTACCGTTTTTTCCCCCTTCTCTGGGATTATATTCCCAGTTTTGATCTCGGACGTCTGGTCACTTATAGCGTATAAGAATATTATATTACTGTTAAGCAAACTATGAATAATAAAACATGTGTCCGTTATCATAGCTACACGTATGACAAAAAAGCGGGTGAAAATGAGTGGTATTCAGTGAGGTAAAATGAATTAAATGCGCTGACAGTTCATTGCTCCTGACAAATGAATTGCACTGAGTGGAGCGGATCACCACTCCAAGATGGCGGCCCCGCGTCTCGTCTGCGCCAGTAGGCAGTAGCGCTCGATGCTGCGTCTACTTAGAAGATGTCTATGGTTATGACGTTAGCAGTGAGTTTGCAGCCTCACTGATTTAACTACACAGCAAATAAAAGTCATGTTACTTAGCCAATAAACGTTATCTTACATTCAAAACTTACCCTTCTTTGTGCAACTTCAAATGTCGAAGGAAGTTGGAAGTTGTTGCGTCTCCGTCTGTAATATTCCAACTGCGTGATTTGCATACGCAATTCGTTTTTTGTTGACCAAGTCGTAGTTTTTATACCCGAACGAAACCAACTTTGGCATAATTGTTTCTCTCTGCCGCGATGTTTGACAACTCTTGTTCGGTGGTTGTCCTGCAATTTGATTGGATGAATGCTGTGTGATGAAAACAACGTAGATTTAATTTGATTGGCTGTTGTACTGACAGCACACACGCTGACAAGCAGCACACACGCTGATAGACACACACACACGTACAAAATGAAAGATACGGAGCGCTCCCAAATAACTTTTTAAGATTTGGGGTTTGGGGAAAGTAGCAAGTCATGTCAAGTCAAAAGGCTCAAGTCCAAGTGAAGTCACAAGTCTTTGATGTTAAAGTCTAAGTCGAGTTGCAAGTCTCTTTACATTTTGTCAAGTCCAGTCTAAAGTCATCAAATATATGACTCGAGTCTGACTCGAGTCCAAGTCATGTGACTCGAGTCCACACCTCTGTTACTTAGCCAGTAACATGATTACTATTACTTAGCCAGTAAGATGATTGTCAAACACTACTATTACTTAGCCAGTAAGATGATTGTCAAACACTACTATTACTTAGCCAGTAACATGATTGTCAAACACTACTATTACTTAGCCAGTAAGATGATTGTCAAACACTACTATTACTTAGCCAGTAAGATGATTGTCAAACACTACTATTACTTAGCCAGTAACATGATTGTCAAACACTACTATTACTTAGCCAGTAAGATGATTGTCAAACACTACTATTACTTAGCCAGTAACATGATTGTCAAACACTACTATTACTTAGCCAGTAAGATGATTGTCAAACACTACTATTACTTAGCCAGTAAGATGATTGTCAAACACTACTATTACTTAGCCAGTAACATGATTGTCAAACACTACTATTACTTAGCCAGTAAGATGATTGTCAAACACTACTATTACTTAGCCAGTAAGATGATTGTCAAACACTACTATTACTTAGCCAGTAACATGATTGTCAAACACTACTATTACTTAGCCAGTAAGATGATTGTCAAACACTACTATTACTTAGCCAGTAACATGATTGTCAAACACTACTATTACTTAGCCAGTAACATGATTGTCAAACACTACTATTACTTAGCCAGTAAGATGATTGTCAAACACTACTATTACTTAGCCAGTAACATGATTGTCAAACACTACTATTACTTAGCCAGTAACATGATTGTCAAACACTACTATTACTTAGCCAGTAACATGATTGTCAAACACTACTATTACTTAGCCAGTAACATGATTGTCAAACACTACTATTACTTAGCCAGTAAGATGATTGTCAAACACTACTATTACTTAGCCAGTAACATGATTGTCAAACACTACTATTACTTAGCCAGTAAGATGATTGTCAAACACTACTATTACTTAGCCAGTAAGATGATTGTCAAACACTACTATTACTTAGCCAGTAACATGATTGTCAAACACTACTATTACTTAGCCAGTAAGATGATTGTCAAACACTACTATTACTTAGCCAGTAACATGATTGTCAAACACTACTATTACTTAGCCAGTAACATGATTGTCAAACACTACTATTACTTAGCCAGTAAGATGATTGTCAAACACTACTATTACTTAGCCAGTAACATGATTGTCAAACACTACTATTACTTAGCCAGTAACATGATTGTCAAACACTACTATTACTTAGCCAGTAACATGATTGTCAAACACTACTATTACTTAGCCAGTAACATGATTGTCAAACACTACTATTACTTAGCCAGTAACATGATTGTCAAACACTACTATTACTTAGCCAGTAACATGATTGTCAAACACTACTATTACTTAGCCAGTAACATGATTGTCAAACACTACTATTACTTAGCCAGTAACATGATTACTATTACTTAGCCAGTAAGATGATTGTCAAACACTACTATTACTTAGCCAGTAAGATGATTGTCAAACACTACTATTACTTAGCCAGTAACATGATTGTCAAACACTACTATTACTTAGCCAGTAACATGATTGTCAAACACTACTATTACTTAGCCAGTAACATGATTGTCAAACACTACTATTACTTAGCCAGTAACATGATTGTCAAACACTACTATTACTTAGCCAGTAACATGATTGTCAAACACTACTATTACTTAGCCAGTAACATGATTGTCAAACACTACTATTACTTAGCCAGTAACATGATTGTCAAACACTACTATTACTTAGCCAGTAACATGATTGTCAAACACTACTATTACTTAGCAAACACTACTATTACTTGGACAATAACATGCTTTATTGACACCAGGTAGTATTTCTGGACAATGTTTTGAATGTTAGCATGATAGCTAGCTGACTAGTTAGCTAGCTGACTAGTTAGCTGGCTAATCTGTGCGCTAGTTAGGCGGAAACATTTGCATGTGTTTATTTTTAACACCTCGTTTAGAGTTTAGGTTTACCAGCTAACTAGCTAGCCAACTGTGTTTTAGATGTGACCTTTAACCTCTCTGAGCGTGACCTCTTGCTAGCGAGGTTGTTGGACAGCAGCTATCTGAAAGTTGAAGTTATGTTTACAAGAACTAGCTTAATAAGTGACCAACTCGCTTGAATCACCTGATCTTTGAGCTGCATTGCTAGTTTGCTAATTGCATTTACTGCTAATATTTAGTCTTAATTTTTGCGCTTGAGAAACTTCTTTACTTTATCTGCACACGTCTTCTGTTAGTCTGATATGCTCATTACTGCCGCATGTGGTGGAAAAGCGCATTACAAGTTTGCTGACATACATATATATTCTGGCGGCCCTGCAGGGGGCGCTCACGGCCCTACAGTTAAACACTGATCTAACTCATTAGATTATCCTGCTTACATTTATTTATGTTTTGAATGGAATTAAATGCATACACAAATACATGAAGGTGCTTTTAAGTCCCACAATATATCATCACACAACACTAAATTATTTTAAAATAAACATATGTCAATTAAGTCACGTATTTGAGGTTCTACATCTCCATCGGGATACAGAAAATAGGTTTTACTTGAAAACTTCAATTTTTATGAATAATAATTGTTTTTGTTTCCCCAAAACGTTGACTTTTATTTGACATTTATATTTGTATGTTAATCCATGCATAGTAAGAATAAATACATTAGCTGTTAGTCCAACCACGTACACACTTATTTTGCTAAATGCCTTTAGTGAGTACTATTGCTTAAATATATTGATATAATGATGATAATATTAATATTAATAATAATAATAATTAATCATACTAATTACAATAATAATGATAATAATAATATTGATTGAGGATTAACGCAACTTTATTGAAGGCGGCACCTATGCGTAAGTACATTTGTTTTGACGGACAGAACCCCGGAAATGTTCATTGCATTTACTTTTAACATCAAACGTGCAATTACAGAGAGACTTTAATCCGCATAAATATGACAATGACACGAGTAAAAAAAGATAAATAATTAAAAGAAAGGGAATAATTAGCCGTGTTCCGGGAAAGTAAACGCTGCACATTAATGTTTCATGTCGGAACATTTCTTGGTCCGGACGGCCACACCGGAAGTAGTCGCCACGCGGCCTGGTAAGGAACAAGAGCAGAAAGTTGCGTCTTTGGACTTTTCCTGCACGAATATTCTTGCTAAGACTTGTCTCGGACAAATAACAAAGTAAGTCATTTTACAATCTACTGTACTAGACTACTGTGCTTTGGTGGATGGGAACATGTTCGCTGGCCTTCAAAGTGTGATGATGTTAGCATGCTAGCAGCTAGTTAGCTTTAGCTACAGCTAGCAGCTAGTTAGCTACAGCTAGCAGCTACAGCTAACATGTGTGTGTTTGAGTAAAAGTTCGTGTAAAATATGCAAGAGTAGAAGAGTCGATGTTAGCTGCTAAACTCACTATGTAGCAAACAATAAGTGACTATGCACTAAAGTGACTATAAAGAATAAGTGACTATAGTAGAAATGTGTTGTTGTGCTCCCAGAATGACGGACAGGTACAACATCCACAGCCAGCTGGAGCACCTGCAGTCCAAGTACATCGGCACGGGCCACGCAGACACCAGCAAGTGGGAGTGGCTAGTGAACCAGCACCGGGACTCTTACTGCTCCTACATGGGACACTTTGACCTGCTCAACTACTTCTCTGTGGCCGAGAACGAGAGCAAGGCTCGTGTCCGCTTCAACCTCATGGAGAAGATGCTGCAGCCCTGCGGACCTCCTCTGGACAAGCCTGACGACTCCTGAACACACCTGCTTGCTTTAATCACTGCACACCTGGAACATTCTATACCTGCTTGCTTTAATCACTGCACACCTGGAACATTCTATACCTGCTTGCTTTAATCACTGCACACCTGGAACATTCTATACCTGCTTGCTTTAATCACTGCACACCTGGAGCATTCAGTCGTCCTCCATCTATTTGTGGTTTCATTCTCCAAAGATGTGTGCTTTGTTACAGCAACCTTTCATCAGCATCCTGAGGAGAAGAATGCAAGTTTGTGTTTACAACCATCATCTTGTTCATTAAAACACCTTTTTCAACCTAACTAAATGCTATTTATTTGACTTGTAATACATGTATACACTTACATATTTGACTAGTAATACATGTATACACTTACATATTTGACTAGTAATACATGTATATTACATATTTGACTAGTAATACATGTATATTACATATTTGACTAGTAATACATGTATACACTTACATATTTGACTAGTAATACATGTATACACTTACATATTTGACTAGTAATACATGTATACACTTACATATTTGACTAGTAATACATGTATACACTTACATATTTGACTAGTAATACATGTATACACTTACATATTTGACTAGTAATACATGTATACACTTACATATTTGACTAGTAATACATGTATACACTTACATATTTGACTAGTAATACATGTATACACTTACATATTTGACTTGTAATACATGTATACACTTACATATTTGACTAGTAATACATGTATACACTTACATATTTGACTAGTAATACATGTATATTACATATTTGACTAGTAATACATGTATATTACATATTTGACTAGTAATACATGTATACACTTACATATTTGACTAGTAATACATGTATACACTTACATATTTGACTAGTAATACATGTATACACTTACATATTTGACTAGTAATACATGTATACACTTACATATTTGACTAGTAATACATGTATACACTTACATATTTGACTAGTAATACATGTATACACTTACATATTTGACTTGTAATACATGTATACACTTACATATTTGACTAGTAATACATGTATACACTTACATATTTGACTAGTAATACATGTATATTACATATTTGACTAGTAATACATGTATACACTTACATATTTGACTAGTAATACATGTATACACTTACATATTTGACTAGTAATACATGTATATTACATATTTGACTAGTAATACATGTATACACTTACATATTTGACTAGTAATACATGTATACACTTACATATTTGACTAGTAATACATGTATACACTTACATATTTGACTAGTAATACATGTATACACTTACATATTTGACTAGTAATACATGTATATTACATATTTGACTAGTAATACATGTATACACTTACAAATTTGACTAGTAATACATGTATACACTTACATATTTGACTAGTAATACATGTATACACTTACATATTTGACTAGTAATACATGTATACACTTACATATTTGACTAGTAATACATGTATACACTTACATATTTGACTTGTAATACATGTAAACAATTATATATTTGACTTGTAATACATGTATACACTGTTGGAAGCATATCCATATTTAAGTGTTACTTCTTTCTAAACTCCTATAGTCATATAAAGAATAGCTAGTATTCTTCCTTCTTTTGAGTCTCATAGTAAGGTGTTGGCCTTCTAGATTGGAATGTGTCAGAGTAGAGATAACTCGGAGTAGTCTAAACAAAGAGAGTGGGGGTGAGGGACAGACGGAAGATCACGGGACATCCGGGGGGTTTGAGCTAGACCGATCTGGACCGGGCTAGGGAACGCTTGGGTGCTGGGTTGGTCTCAGGTTTGTCCTCTAAGCTTTGAGAATAAACTACAAAATACCAACTATTGCCTGGAGATTGAATATAAACATCAGCGTATTGCCATAAAAAGAATCTAGGAGAGACTAGCCATTTGAATTCCCCATTGGAGGAATGCTGGTCGACGCAACAATTTGGGGGCTTCGTCCGAGATGGCACGCTGTTGATTGATGACTTCTTGCAATCTTCTGGACAGACTCAATTGGCCAATTCAAGGTAAGCAGAACCTTTCTTTTTAGATAAAATCTGTGTTAGGAGTCTGTCCTGAAGTCTGTAAGTCAAACACTGTTTTTTAATCCCAGGCACAGATTGGTGATTTTGATAGATTGATTGCATTTTTGCCTGCCATTGCATTAAAATAGTAAATAAGTGGTCAACTCAGGCCATTGTGTCTCGATTACGTGACGGGCAGTTTCATTGACGAGTGAACTAATAGTTGGGTGTAGCTTACCCTGGGAATTTGGTCGTCCCTTAATGAGTACGGGTTGCAAGATCCCAGTGACGATAATAGGGCACTGAAACGTACGGAAAAGGCTGGAGGCCATTTGTAAAAGGTACAATAAAGACTCCCGGGTTGGAAGATCCCAGTGCGATAAGGGCACTAGAATTAAGAAAATATAGACACATGGCCTTGGAGTGTGAAAAACAGAAATGTGATGGCAGCGGGGGAGGAATGTGATTAATCATTACTGTGTAATGATCAATTGAATGGACGGTTGTCGACAATGGAACTAGCAGGTAGAGAGAAAAAAAAGAGAAAAAAAGGAGAACGTTCCTTGAAAGGGTTAAGAGGGAGTTTACAATACTCGAAAAGTCGTTAACTCAAACGTCTGGTAAAATAAAATTAAAAATTTAAAAAAAAAAAAGTAACTGGAAGTTTTATGGTAAAGTGAAACGCAGAGAGTGTGCTGCTGAGTGTGAGTGTGTGTGAGCGGGAGTGCTTACGCGTGCTCGTGTGCGTGTGTGCTGCTGAGTGTGTGTGTGTGTGTGTGCGGGAGTGCTTACGCGTGCTCGTGTGTGTGTGTGCTGCTGAGTGTGAGTGTGTGTGTGCGGGAGTGCTTACGCGTGCTCGTGTGTGTGTGTGCTGCTGAGTGTGAGTGTGTGTGTGCGGGAGTGCTTACGCGTGCTCGTGTGTGTGTGTGCTGCTGAGTGTGAGTGTGTGTGAGCGGGAGTGCTTACGCGTGCTCGTGTGCGTGTGTGCTGCTGAGTGTGAGTGTGTGTGAGCGGGATTGCTTACGCGTGCTCGTGTGTGTGTGTGCTGCTGAAAATGGAACACTCAGGGAGAGAATTTAAGAGTTTGGCGTATGATAAAAGTAAACGGGGATTACGTGAAAAAACGAAATGCAGCAAAAGAAACGATGATTAATGACAGAATGAACTAATTGGTTTTTTGTCTGCCGCGCATGCGCAAGACAATTCAAACGACCCGCCCAGACTTTGACTAGGACACCGCCCCCTACTCCAGTGACAAGAGAAGGAGGTATTAACACGCCCCCTCTAAGATTAATCCTGCCTCCGAAAATTAACCCCTTGTACACGTCTGACCATTTTCTCCGGCAGACATTTTTGACACATGACTTTAACACTTTGGACATACTACAATATAAGTCTCTTGCCGATGCATACATGCAAGCCATTGTTGACCTTGCTTTCCCACCTGTACCTCCGGGAGGGAACCTTTGGCCCAACACTTTGGACAAAGTTAACCCTGATATACAAGGTGCCAAAAACAATATATGGCAGGACATTTTATTCATCCCATGCAAAATAGGGCTAATGACAGAGCAACAAGGAAACGACTACTTAAATTACAGATCGCTGAAGATAAAAGGTTAAAAGAACCAAAAGGTCAAAGATCAGCTAGGGTATATTCAGCAGTGGGTGACCTTGCTTTTGAGTTCCAACAGGTGGAGGAAAGAATCCTCAACAGACGTGCGGTTGGACTCGGGTGGTGGACAACACGATGTTTCAAAGCCGGTCCGGGGTAGACACTGTTTCGGCTGTGACCAGCCTGGTCACTGGAGTCGTGACTGTCCGAACATTTCCGAACAGGAAAGGTTCCGTCGTGCCAACAAACGAACACGAAGGCGTGTAAGAGGACGCCCACATCAGGAGCCGCAGCAGGAAGTACCGACAGGACCCCTGCTGGACATGAGTGTCAACGGACAATTTTATCAGCCACCCATTCGATTCTGAATGCAGAGGTTTAATTGATTGTTGTCGTCTCCTTGTTGTGTGCGCAGTTGTGCACTCTACTCTCTAAAAGCCCTAGATGTTATGACGTCATTGGGCAGGCAAGCTGTTTATATTGTGGGAAAGCGGACGTGAGAACAGGCTGTCCCCACTAGGTCTCAGGTCCGCATTGAGCTGGAGGGGGCGTGGCCTCCAGCTCCGGCTGAATACCGGGAGTTTGTCGGGAGAAAATCTCTGCCGGGAGGTTGTCGGGAGAGGCGCTGAATTCTCCCGCTAAAAACGGGAGGGTTGGAAAGTATGCTTATATCTGTCAGTAAACTCGCCATGAAAGCACTAAAACATACCGGTGTAGTGAGTTTACATTATTCACCCAAGGAACTTTAGTTATTAGAGAGTTCCGGTCGGACGTTTTTTTCACGGGACACATTTCGGGCGTTGTTGTTGCACTAGTGAGCAACGGATGAGGAGATGCTGCTCAATTATTGATTGAAGTAAAGTGTGAATGTCAGTTAGCTCCATCTTTTGACACTTCTTCCACACCTGTCCTTGCACGCTACAACAATGATGACGGGGAGAAGACGCTGTCCAAGTGGAGGCACGTAAATAAGACTGCCCACATTGTGGCGCATCCTGAAAGTGACTTGAAGATGATGAGTAAAACATCATCTATGCAACATTTTGAGCAAAGAACCAGCATCACATGTTATGTAGACCACAAGGAAATGTTTTCCATTTATAAACATAATATTGACTCCTTTAATGCGCCCTATAATTCGGTGTGCCTTATATATGAAAAAAGATCCAAAATAGACCATTCATCGGCAGCGCTCCTTATAATCCGCCCTATGGTCCGGAAAATATGTCACTTCTATTTTTTTAAAAGACAAAACATTAAAGCAGAGGGCAGCTTGTAGGAACAAATAATATGAATTTGCCTCTGGAAGTCATTATTAATTATATAAATTGTTTTAAGTAGACTGTCCATTTTACAGTAAAAACTTTACATTTACAACATTTTACTTTAAAATATAGTGTTGTTTTTTTGAAATTTTCACAACATTTTACGGTAAATGGAAAAACAATTTGATGGGTAGTTTGCTGTAAATCACAAGTCAAGAAGATATAATATTTATTTGATTATTTAGACAAAAAATGTTTGGAAAGTACGGTAAAATGTTTTAAATTGAGTTGAGTTTGCGTTTATTTGGAACATGCATGCATACAACATGGTACATCACAATTGACAGTTTCTCTTTTCAACATGTTGGAAAAGGAGTAGGAAGAAGCATAGAGTGTCACCGCCTGCTGCCATCTTGTGGTGTGTGTTCAGTTTGCCTTTGTTGGTGCAGCACACCTGGCTCTTATTGTTTGTTTCTTCCTAGAGTTCCTGTGGGCGGAGTTGTGAGACGTGCACAGCTGTGTCCAATCAGCCTGACACTATTTAAGCAGCTGGATGGCACTCGGCAACTCTTGTATGAAGATTCCGATGCTGCTTGTATTTATGCTTCTTACCTTCTTGGCTACTTCCAGTGCCATCCAGCTTGGTATGTACTTTGGTAGTTTGCACGTCCGACCCAAGTTTAGTTAGCTTTGTATTAGTGATGGGTTGATGAGGCGTCATGAAGCGTTTCGACACATTGCAAAACTGTATTGATACTGTGTCACTAAATACTGACATCTGCTGGACATTAAAAATCCCTACAGGCAACCTATGGACCGACTCAACTGACACTGATTTTATGACCTTGTATATACAATAATATAAACCAAGACTAGGGATGATACTCGAAACCGGTTTTCTCGGTTGTTCGATAAGAAAAGAACCGAGTCCTCGGACTCGAATCCCTTTTTGAGAACCGGTACCCGTTATCGAGACCACTATAGTAAAGAAAAAGAGTTGGTTCTTTATTCGAATCCCTGGGAACGAATCCCGTCCCGACCAGAAATGCTCCGTGTGACATCACAAGAAATGACGTCACGTAGCTCAGTCATTAGGCGCAGATAGCAAAAGCAGGAAAACAATGGACGGGAAAAAGCGCTCCAAGGTGTAATAAAGTTCAAAACAAAAGCTATAATCCAATGAATAACTTTACTGAGAGATTTGAGCAGACTACAAACTCATGACCAACACTTTTACCACCAACCGGAAACATAGCAACCAGGCTAGCAACGCACCTCCTTTACGGCAGCTGTCGCAACCTTCTTAAAACAACCGCAGCACATACATATATGACATCTCCATTTTTTAACTTTCGCTTTTCTTTCCTTGTAAACAAAACAAAATTACACTGTATATGTGTTGTCTGTCTAATTATAAATAATGCAGACGAGGCGTGTTGGCTGAGTTCTTGATGTTTACTTTCACAGCGTACTCATAACCTCTTTCTTAGCTGTCGGGTGACGACATGCAACACTTTTCGGGACTACCGCGCATGCTCGTCACTCCCGTTGCATGCTGGGTAGTGTACTTGTTACATTCCCTAGCTCATAACATCTTTCCCCCATAAAGAAATAATGTTAACTCAAAGTGTATTTCTTTTTTTAGCTTTAACTTTTAATTTTTTTAGCATTGTAACCACATTTGCAAACAACTTTTCTCTTCATAGAATTTTCTTTCAATAAAGAAATAAAGTACAAAAATGTCAAAGCATCATAACAAACATTTATGTCAAATAGCAGCAGAAGTGCACTTTTTGGAGAGCTGTATTATTTTCAGTTTTGTGCCCAAGGGACTGATTTTATTTAACACTATATTATTATTTATACACCTATAGTGATCACAGAGACAGCTTGTTGGGGACCACTGGTGTACACCATAGACATTAGTGATGGCTCCGGCAACACAGATGCGTCGGCGCATGCGTCAAGCTCATAGAGCGATACCCTGTGTCGGTGTGCGTACCGCTTTTAGAAAGTCACGTGACCGATCATGAGCTGCTTTGGTCACGTGACCGATACGCGAACTGTATCGCACTGACGCTTCCTCTGTGCCCTGTGAGCAACGCTCCCTCTAAGGTGCGCGCCTGCGCAATCGGCGCACTGCTCAAGCGTCCTCTGCGCACAGCAAATATATGCCGCGCACCAAATCAAACCCATCTGAATTCTAAACCACTGGTGCGTTTATGGCCACACAAAAAGTCGGACAACTCATACACCACACAAAGTTACACTATTCACTGACAGTCAAGTATATATATATATATATATGAAATACTCGAGTTGGGTGAATTCTAGCTGTAAATAACCACGACCCCAATCACGCCCCCCCGCCCCCAACCCCCCTCCATCCCCTACCCACCACCTCCCGATATTGGAGGTCTCAAGGTTGGCAAGTATGAGTTTAAGCCATCTCTTGCAGTGGAGTTCTTGCGGAAAAAGCGAGAGTATCAACTTGAGCACGAGCTTAATAAAACCGCCCCCTAATTAGCTGACCACACTAAAACTGACTCAAGTCCAACAGCCATTCGTCACTCCTGCCACTAGAGGGCAGCATGTTACCACACTAAAACTAACTCAGGTCCTACAGCCATTCGTCACTCCTGCCACTAGAGGGCAGCATGTTACCACACTAAAACTAACTCAGGTCCTACAGCCATTCGTCAATCCTGCCACTAGAGGGCAGCATGTTACCACACTAAAACTAACTCAGGTCCTACAGCCATTCGTCACTCCTGCCACTAGAGGGCAGCATGTTACCACACTAAAACTAACTCAGGTCCTACAGCCATTCGTCACTCCTGCCACTAGAGGGCAGCATGTTACCACACTAAAACTAACTCAGGTCAGCCTGAACCTTTTATTTCGAGTGAATAAATACAGAATATTCACCTTAGCTTTCAGCTAAATCTTTTAATCTTTAATTTTTTATTGTCTGCATTTTAATTCTGCTTTTCCATCCATCCATCTTCTTCCGCTTATGTGAGGTCGGGTCGCGCGGGCAGCAGCATAATCAGGGAAGCCCAGACGTGCCCTAAACACCTCCCTAGGGAGGCGCTCGGGTGACATCCTGACCAGATGCCTGAACCACCTCATCTGGCTCCTCTCCATGTGGAGGAGCAGCGGCTTTACTTTGAGCTCCTCCTGGATGACAGAGCTTCTCACCCTATCTCTAAGGGAGAGACCCGCCACCCGGCGGAGGAAACTCATTTCGGGCGGTGGTACCCGTGATCTTGTCCTTTCGGTCATAACCCAAAGCTCATGACCGTAGGTGAGGATGGGAACGTGGATCGAGCGGTAAATTGAGAGCTTTGCCTTCCAGCTCAGCTCCTTCTTCACCACAACGGATCGATACAGCGTCCGCATTACTGAAGACGCCGCACCGATCCACCTGTTGATCTCACCATCCACTCTTCCCTCACTCGTGAACAAGACTCCCAGGTACTAGAACTCCTCCACTTGGGGCAGGGTAAAAAAATGATGCTTTTATTAAATGATGCTTTTATTTTCTTTCATTTCACTTTGTTGTAGCACATGTTGTGCTGTGAAGCACTTTGAGTCTGCCTTGTGTATGAAAAGTGCTACACCAATAAAGTTGCCTTGCCTAATAATCATGAATGACTCCTTTAACTATGAACTATTTGAACAACACTTAAATAAGTCAAACATTTATAGCACAAAAGTAGAACAAATATTTGGTTGAAGGTGTAATTCAATATATGGGAGGTCCTGCCTTCTTTCTCCTCCTCTGTGACGTCAGCAGAGATGTTCTTACCGCTGCTCCTCACCCTGCTGACTCTTCACCTTCTAGGACACAGGAAACACTCAGTACTCCAAATGATCAATGACGTCATCACTATGATCAATGATGTCATCACTATGTCTGGTACCATCATCTAGGATACCATGCTCTATTGAAATGATGCCAACGATAACAGGATCTATTATAAAATGGTACCCTAAAACCATGATTCAATGATAACATGATCTATTATAAAATGATACATTAAAAACATGATTCATGATAAAATGATACCATAAAAAGTTGATATAATGATAACATGATTCAATGATACTATAAAATGATGATTGCCCGTATGTGGGCTCTGTACCGAGGATGTTGTGGCTTGTGCAGCCCTTTGAGACACTTGTGATTTAGGGCTATATAAAGAAACATTGATTGATTGATTGATCCAAGATAAAACAATACCATAAAAAGATGATCTAATAACACGATCCAATAATACCATAAAATGATAATCCAATGATAACTCGATCAATGATACCATAAAAAGATGATCCAATGATAACATGATTAAGATGATCCATGACAACATACCATAAAGAGATTATCCATGATAACATGATACCATAAAAAGACGATCCAATGATAACATACCATAAGGATGATCCAATGATAACATGATTAAGATGATCCATGACAACATACCATAAAAAGATGATCCATGATACCATAAAAAGACGATCCAATGATAACATGATTAAGATGATCCAATGATAACATGATCCATGATACCATAAAAAGATGATCTAATGATAACATGATCCTTGATAACATGATACCATAAAAAAATGATCCAATGATAACATGTTCCAATGATAAGATACCATAAACAGATGATCTAATGATAACATGATACTATAAAAGATGACCATAAGATGATACCATAAAAAGATGATCCAATAATAACTTGATCAATGATAACATGATACCATAAAAAGATGATCGATGATAACATGACCCATGATAACACACTATAAAAAGGTGATCCAATGATAACATGATTAATGATAAAATGATACCATAAAAAGATGATCTAATAATAACATAATTCATGATAACATGATACCATAAAGATGATCCAATGATAACATGATACCATAAAAAGATGATCCAATGATACAATAAAAAGATGAACCAATGATAACATACCATAAAAAGATGATCCAATGATAAAATGATACCATAATGATGATCTAATGATAACATGATTCATGATAACAAAGATAATCCAATGATAACATGATCCAAAGATAATCTTATGATAACATGATCCAATGATAACATGATACCATAAAAAGATGATCTAATGATAACATGATACCATAAAAAGATGATCCAATGATAACATGATCAATGATAATATTTTACCATAAAAACATGATCCAATGATAACATAATCCATGATAACATGATACCAAAAAAAAGATGATCCAATGATAACATAATCCATGATAACATACCATAAAAAGAGGATCCAATGATAACATGATACCATAAAAAGATGATCCAATGATAAGATGATACCAAAAAAATGTGATCCATAAGATATCATAAAAAGGTGATCCAATGATAAGATTATACCATAAAAAGATGATCCAATGACAACATGATACCATAAAAATATGATCCAGTGATAAAATGATACCATTAAGTATGTGTTCTTAGCCTGAGTGTAACAGTGATGGCGTCATGTACGTACACTTTGGAGGAGGTGCAATTCTGAGCTGAGGGCTTCTCGCTGGAGCTCTACTTCTCCTCTTTTGTGCTCTTCTATCTCCTTCCTCATCCTGATGAAACAACACAATCATGACTTTCTTCTAGCAGCAGATGACAGGCAAACAACAACACAATGGTATGCAGTGATGTCTTCACATGTCCAAGTCAGAAACATAGTGTGGTCCTGCATGCCACATGATCCTCCGCACTGTTTGTCCTCATGAGGGTCACCTTGTACCTTATCAACTGGCCACAGTGAAGGTGTGTGTAACGCTGCTTGTATTATGACTTCCATTAGGTGGCAGATGTTTGAAGGTCCAATATGGCGTCACTTGAAATTGGAAAGTAATGAAACAGCAAAAGCTAAATGACATTTTCCACGTGGAAAGGGCAGCAGCATTGTTGACTTTTTGATACAATCACGTGTTGTGTTGTGCTGAATGTGTCGCGTCTACACATTTATGGAGCACGCAGGAAGCTATCATCTACCATACTCTACATCCTGCCACCTATTGTTCCCTGTTCTGCACACTAAACACTTTCTGAACAACTCCAGCACTCATTCAAATTGACACGCATTCAATTTCCACAGATCAATAAGCGGGAAGTTAAATATGGCTTTTAAAGAGACAGTGCGGCCGGCGAGGGCGGGATTGATGGCTACGCCTCAGAGTGGATGATCATAAGAATGAGCAGGGGGGGGGGGGGGCTTTCTGGGACAAACACACGTCCTCAGCACATCCTGGGGGCTAATAAGGCGAGGGGGGGTAATGAAGGGCCCGGTTTAATGAGGCTGATGGATGAACAAGACACGCTAAGCACACGCATGAGTTAGGGCCTATAAAGACACAACAACACATCCAACTGGTCAGCATCGTTTGTTGCTGCTCAGGGCAACACAAGCACTTGCCTTACAAATGTTACTGTAAACAACAACATGCTGGAAATAGTGACACATGTTACTGTAAACAACAACATGCTGGAAATACTGACAAAATATTACTGTAAACCTGCTGGAAATAGTAACATATGTTACTGTAAACAACAACCTGTTGGAAATAGTGACACATGTTACTGTAAACAACAACCTGCTGGAAATAGTGACACATGTTACTGTAAACCTGCTGGAAATAGTGAGAAATGTTACTGTAAACAACAACCTGCTGGAAATAGTGACACATGTTACTGTAAACCTGCTGGAAATAGTGACACATGTTACTGTAAACAACAATCTGCAGGAAATAGTGACAAATGTTACTGTAAACCTGCTGGAAATAGTGACAAATGTTACTGTAAACCTGCTGGAAATAGTGAGACATGTTACTGTAAACCTGCTGGAAATAGTGAGAAATGTTACTGTAAACAACAACCTGCTGGAAATAGTGACACATGTTACTGTAAACCTGCTGGAAATAGTGACAAATGTTACTGTAAACAACAATCTGCAGGAAATAGTGACAAATGTTACTGTAAACCTGCTGGAAATAGTGACACATGTTACTGTAAACCTGCTGGAAATAGTGACAAATGTTACTGTAAACAACAATCTGCAGGAAATAGTGACACATGTTACTGTAAACCTGCTGGAAATAGTGACACATGTTACTGTAAACCTGCTGGAAATAGTGACACATGTTACTGTAAACCTGCTGGAAATAGTGACAAATGTTACTGTAAACAACAATCTGCAGGAAATAGTGACACATGTTACAGTAAACCTGCTGGAATTAGTGACAAATGTTACTGTAAACAACAACCTACTGGAAATAGTGACATGACACTACAAATAGTGACAGAATCATTCAACAAAGTTGTGGCACCAGCAACAACTATTATTCTTCCTACCTGGAACTCATCGATTGTCAGTCTTCATGAAAAATGCTGTTGGTGTCCATAAGGAGACAGGAGGTGTGTGTATGTAGTCTATATACACACGGCGTGGATATAGGCCGTTGTCTACAAGGAGTCACGAAGTTAAATCATCATCACTTGGCAGCATGACGCCACACACTGAAGATTGAAATCGTCATAGTTACATCATTATTGTAATCCTCATGATTTTTGTTATGTTATTTATATAACGTACAAGAGGACTGGTGTCAGCACATCCAGTCTGCAGTAAAATGATTTGCTCTAGGGGTCATGTATCGATCCAAATGTCCATGGTATCGATGCTAAGGTGAGCATTGCTCTCTCTCTCTCTCTCTCTCTCTCTCTCTCCTCACTTGAGTAGGCACACGTCCCTCCTCTTTGTATGCGCCAAAAAATGACAAGGGAATTATTTTTATCATATTGTTTTATGTTGTTGTATTTACCCTAAATTCCAGACTATAAGCCGCTACTTTTTTTCCCTATGGTTTGAACCCTGCAGCTTATAAAACGGTGCCGCTAATTTATGTATTTTTCTTCTTTAATGGCCACAATGTTTTGTGCTCCATAGTTTTCATTAAACCCAAGCAGACACTAAAATGGTCTGTCATTGTTTGTGCCATGGCGCCATCTTTTGGACAAGTTCGCTCACTGCAGGTGTTGCGGGCCGAAAATGTACCTCCTGTTTTAATGCCTTAAACTGGAAATAAAACAGTCCATAGTGTTCCTACTCGTATGGAATCGTGTGTAAGTGTTACAATATAACTAAAACTATTCTTGCTTACCAAACTGTCCCATGTGTGATGTCTGTCGGAGTGTTTTCATGCATATTTGTACGTGCTATCGTAATGTAATGATGCATTACATTACGTTAGCATTAGCTAATATGCTAACACGTGTATGAGTGTCGGTGTTAGTATTATCAACTTACAATGGTATTCTTTTTGTATTGTTTCAGTTTCACAAATTCCTCAGTGAATTCACCAAAACGTCACCGTGGTGTTATTGAGTCTGTTTAGCTGATTGGAGAGCTAGATTCTGTTTTGTTTGATCAGCCGTTTTACAAACACCGTTTGGAAAATAATTAAGGTATGTAAATAAACATTTACAAACTCTTTCTGTGTAAATAACTCCTTTCACAACGTATATATCTGCCCCTTATAGTCCGGTCTGGCTAATTTATGGAACAATATTATTTTCTTCTAAAATTTAGTGGGCACGATTTATACACCAGTGCGCTCTAGAGTCCTGAAAAAACTGTTAAAAATGAAGTTTTATTTGTAAACAATCCTCCTGTGTTTTATCTTAATTACTTAAGTAATGGCAAATTCCCAAAATGATTTTGGCCCAGACGTTTCAAGTAAAAAGTATCCGTGTCTGCGATACGAAGCCCTGTATTTACCTGGTACCGGGTAAATGCCATAATTCTGGACATCTGCTGATTGGAGTAAGAGTTGCTCTGGTTTGTCGACAAATTGGAAGTTGCTGGCAGTCTTCAAAGTAGCC
Organism: Entelurus aequoreus; assembly: GCF_033978785.1. Lineage (NCBI taxonomy): Eukaryota > Metazoa > Chordata > Actinopteri > Syngnathiformes > Syngnathidae > Entelurus > Entelurus aequoreus. The sequence goes on along the minus strand of NC_084739.1, from coordinate 3,770,280 downwards.
CAAAGCTGCCACAAATGATTGGAGGATGCGGGAAGAACTGTGGACACTCTTGTGGTTTGGATAACATCGGACATCAGTCATAGACAATTTAGAGTGAAAAGCACATTTTATTTTCACTCGCATACAAAACATTCTAACTTGGATTGGTTCCCTGGCTTGGAGACAACAAACTCCCTTCTTGTCTCTCATGGACACACACACCTGTTGTTGTTGACTTTGGACTGACTATCGGCTGCACAACATCAAGGCCGCGGAACAGAGACACATTGCAGGCTTACACACACTCATGCATCCACAAAAAAATATACGCCACTCACACATACCCCACCCCCAATCCAACGCCCTTGACGCAAATCCCATAGGGGGGATGGAAGGATGGGCAGCGCCTGAGAGCTGCAGCCTGCCACCATGACCCCCCACTCCCTCCCCTCTGTTGCTAGATATCTCGAGATGTACGTTGAAATATGTATATGTGCTTTGCTATGGAGGTTTTTTTTCCCACTCCAGCCTGGGCCCCCTTAGGAGCCCAGTCTAGATTGTATTTTTTTACTCATCCTTCCCCAGCGTTGACCTTTTTCCCATATTTTACGGGGCGCCTTGTGGCGACCCATCAGCGTTCCTGTTCTGTAACCCTGTACACTGTTTGTTTGTCTAATCATGAACGGGTTTGTGCTGAAAACTAAGTTTTGTTGTACTTGTGCAATGACAATAAAGACCTACCTATTAAGTACCATCCAGCCTTAATTGGCTTGCAAATGCATTTTAGTGTTCTTCTGCTTTTGAGCATGTTTAACTTTAGAATGCTTATTAGAAGACAAATGCCAGGAAATCTGCTTCCACAAGTAATGAAGCAACATTTCCACTCCTACTCGAGTATTTCGAAATGACCGACTAATAGTGTGCATGAAGCTGAGACGCCTAACTTCTCCTTGTGCTTGTTTCTTTTGAAGGTACGTCACACATGAAGTTAACCTTTCTTTACCTGTCCGGGACTGAGCACTTCATTGCATCGCATGGTTGGTTGAGGTGTGCGTCAGACAAAGCAGCAGCTGACACTCACCTGACACAGGTGCTGTCTGTCAAATGTTTCTGACTGACGAGGTGTCTCTCGGCCAAAAGCGCTTGTGTCTTCTCTTCTGCCCGGCTGAGCTGCTGCTGTATGTCTGCAGGCAGGCCAGCAAACACGACATTCACGTTTGCATCTTGCCCAATGTTACATTTCTCAAAACAAACAAATATAACAAGAACTCCACCTGCTAGCGTACGAGTGGCTTAAGAGAACACATTTCACTAATTCATGTCTATATTTGTCACTAAGTGGAGAATACTTTGCTTTGATTGGCTTTAAGTACATGCTGCCTACAGGGGAGATCTCTGCCAACCATTGAATGAAGAAGCGGATGCAATTTTCTTTTCACCTGTGTGCATGTTTTTGAGGGCTTGCAGTCCAAGCTGGAGAGTCCTCCTCTGTCCATTGAGGACGCTCATGTGGCTGTTCCTCTGACTCATCTCCTCCATTTCTGCATTTACAGGACAAACCAACAAGTTAGCCACATAACTTAGATAACATTGCTGAAGGAAAGATATGCAATGGTGTGGCTATACTAAATCTCTTGGTGGATGCTACGTGTGCGACAACACATCAAGCAGAACCAGCATGGGACCGACGAGGGTCTGTATGAAGGTCTGTCAAGGCTGGGTGACAAGGTGGCATCCAGAAGGATGAAACTTGCAGGTTACTACCACACACTCCTCCCAGATGGCAGAGCTTCTCACCCTATCTCTAAGGGAGAGCCACGCCACCCGGCGGAGGAAACTCATTTGGGCCGCTTGTACCCGTGATCTTGTCCTTTCGATCATAACCCAAAGCTCATGACCATAGGTGAGGATGGGAACGTAGATCGACCGCTAAATTGAAAGCTCCTTCTTCACCACAACGGATCGATACAGAGTCTGCATTACTGACCTGTCGATCTCACGATCCACTCTTCCCTCACTCATGAACAAGACTCCGAGGTACTTGAACTCCTCCACTTGGGGCAAGATCTCCTCCCCAACCCGGAGATGGCACTCCACCCTTTTCCGGGCGAGAACCATGGACTCAGACTTGGAGGAGCTGATTCTCATCCCAGTCGCTTCACACTCGGCTGCGAACCGATCCAGTGAGAGCTGAAGATCCTGGCCAGATGAAGCCATCAGGACCACATCATCTGCAAAAAGCAGAGACCTAATCCTGCAGCCACCAAACCGGATCCCCTCAAAGCCCTGACTGCGCCTAGAAATTCTGTCCATTAAAGTTATGAACAGAATGGGTGACAAAGGGCAGCCCTGGCGGAGTCCAACCCTCACTAGAAACGTGTCCGGCAATGCGGACCAAGCTCTGACACTGATCGTACAGGGAGCGGAGCGCCACAATCAGACAGTCCGATACCCCATAATCTCTGAGCACTCCCCACAGGACCTCCCGAGGTACACGGCCGAATGCCTTCTCCATGTCCACAAAGCACATGTAGACTGGTTGGGCAAACTCCCATGCACCCTCAAGGACCCTGACGAGGGTATAGAGCTGGTCCACAGTTCCAGGACAAAAACCGCACTGTTCCTCCTGAATCCGAGGTTCGACTATCCGGCGTAGCCTCCTCTCCAGTACATCTGAATAGACCTCACTGGGAAGGCTGAGTTGCATTCTATCTATCGATCACAAATGGAATGTTCGGTTGGCCTTAAAAGACATTTGTCCTTTCATCCAAGCTAGTTTCATTTGCTCATAGATCTAGGTCAGATCTAGTCGATGAGAAACATCTTCCCAGACAAACTGACATTAGTACAGTTAAATACAACGACCTGATGTTCGCTTGAACTTGCGAGGATACATTTTAGTTCAGAGCCTACCCGCTGCTCACTGGCGTAGCAAATGTCACAGGGAACCCCTTAAGATCTGCCTGAACACATCGGGGTTTTACTCGCTAGCATTAGCTTATAGCTAAATATGATTGTTTTGTAACCATTGGAGACCATCAGCTGCTTCTTCCAGCCCATTTTGCTCCTCCATCCACACCTTGACTTCCTTTCCACGCCTGAAGCTGCCCCTACTCACCCCCGACTCTGATTGTGGTAGATAGTATAACTAATATCCACATGTTTAACGGCATTCGTTGCTACTACTCAGGAACATTAGTGATCAACATCGTTATCGTTCTCGCCTTTTGGATTTAATGAGACGCCAATCAGAACAGACAAAAGGATTTTATAGTCCTCTTTTTTTTTACATTACTTCATAAAACTACCATAGTCAATTGTACTATACATTCTGTTAAAATAATTATTATCTAAAAGTGTATTTTAGTTGAAATTGTGATATTCTGGGGAGGAGCTAGCACATATTAAAATGATTTTAATGAATTCCAATGGGCATAGCGTTACAAGCTTGATCAGAGAAGCAATTGAGTTCATAATTTGAGGTACTACTGTACTTATCTGGACCACAAGAAAGTGTGTTACATGTAGACTAGAATCCTCCTTAATGACCTTTGTGGAACAAGTCCACCTGTCTGTCCAGGTTCAGGACCTCAGTGTGTGTTTGACTGGTCAACACAGTCTCTCTGCTGCCGCCCAGACTGAAGTCACTGTTGAAGGTGAACACTTCCTGCAGGAAGACGCTCTCTTCGTCTTGGAACTCTGCTCTGATCTTGTCCTGCTTTGGAAGGTCAGACCATGAGAAATAGCCCAATAATACGACTACTCACTGATACTCTTCCCTGTGAACCATCAAATACGACCATGTTTATTTGAATAAAAGTTGTGTGTGCCTACCAGACGTTCCTTGAGGTGACTCTTTTGGCAGAGAAGCTCCTGAATGTGTTTGGACATCTCTTCTTTACATTTATTCATCAAGTCCCTCTGCAGCCTCATGGAGGACAACTGCTGCTCCTGAAAGGCAGTTGTTAATAAAGTCACTAAATGAAAAGTCTCTCAAGTCCACATCAGGGACACATCTGTTTGGCTTTTTCTGTGTTTTTTAGCAACACTTGTTTTGAAAGGTCAGCAGAGAAAAATATACAGAGGTTTGGTTGATATCAGCACTTCAGTCATCAACAATTGCATCATCTGAGAAATGGACATTGAAACAGTGTAGGTGTGACTTGGTAGGATATGTACAGCGAGCAGTGAACATAGTGAGCTCAGAAAGCATAAGAACAAGTATATACATTTGATTATTTACAATCTGGGGAGGTGGGATGTGGAGGGGGGAGGGTGTTAGTCTAGGGTTGAAGTTTAAGTTTTACACATAACAATGCTGACCTAAAGCAGGGCTGTCCAAACTTGTTACACTGTAGGCCGCACACTGAAAAATTAAAGTGTGCAGGGACCATTTTGATAAAATTATTGTCAAAACGAATACTATTTATTGTTAACTGTTACGGCTCCCCGAAAGTGTGGTCCTCGGGACCTGGAAGGGTCTCAGTCGTAATTGTTTTTTTTTTAAAATAAGTCATTTATACACAATCTTCATGATCTGGGCTCTGCATGCCACCACATTGGATTTGAAGTGAACGAAATTGAAGTGCAGACTTTAAAGTTTAATTCAAGGGGTTGAACACAAATATACTGTATGATCAAGCATGTAAGAATTGTTGTTTTTTTAACGAATGATGCTCATTCCAAGGTCTCCAAAGTAATTGGACAAATAAACATAACACAAAGTAAAATGTTACTTGACTGCCTGAGGTCTGGAACCCATGGACTTCACCAAACGGTTTGAATGGGTTTGTGCTGAAAACAAAGTTTTGTTGTACTTGTGCAATGACAATAAGGACCTATCCTATCCTATCCTAAACGCTGGGTTTCCTCCTTTGTGATGCTTTGCCGGGCCTTCAGTTGTTGTTTGTGGCTCTTTCTGCCATCAGTCTTGTCTTGAGCAAGTGAAATACATGCTCCATTGGGTTGAGATCTGGTGATTGCCTCTGCCATTGCAGAATATTTCACTTATTTGCTTTAACAAACTCCTGGGTTGCTTTAGCAGAATGTTGTGGATGATTTTCCATCTGTACTGTGAAGCACCGTCCTATCAACTTTGCTGCATTTGGCTGAATCTGAGCCGAAAGTACAGTACAGGCAAAAAGTTTGGACACACCTTCTCATTTCAATGCATTTTCTTTATTTTCCTGACTATTTACATTGCAGATTGTCACTGAAGGCATCAAAACTATGACACCTGTGAAGAGAAAACCATTTCAGGTGACTACATCTTGAAGCTCATCGAGAGAATGCCAAGAGTGTGCAAAGCACTAATCAGAGCAAAGGGTGGCTATTTTGAGGAAACAAGAATATAAAACATGATTTTTGTCAAGTACGTAACTCCACATGTGTCCATTCATAGTTTTGATGCCTTCAGTGACAATCTACAATGTACATAGTCATGCCAATAAAGAAAACCCATTGAATGAGAAGGTGTGTCCAAACTTTTGGCCTGTACTGGGGGTGTATATTGTAGCGTCCCGGAAGAGTTAGTGCTGCAAGGGCTTCTGGGTATTTGTTCTGTTGTGTTTGTTGTGTTACGGTGCGGATGTTCTCCCGAAATGTGTTTGTCATTCTTGTTTGGTGTGAGTTCACAGTGTGGCGCATATTTGTAACAGTGTTAAAGTTGTTTAAACGGCCACCCTCAGTGTGACCTGTATGGCTATTGATCAAGTATGCCTTGCTTCACTTGTGTCTGTGAAAAAGCCGCATATATTATGTGACTGGGCTGGCGCGCTGTTTGTATGGGGGAAAAGCGGACGTGACGACAGGTTGTAGAGGACGCCAGAGGCACGCCCCCAATATTGTTGTCCAGGTGGAAATCGTGAGAAATTCGGGAGACTGGTTGCCCCGGGAGATTATCGGGAGGGGCACTGAAATTCGGGAGGGTTGGTAAGTATGCCCTACGTCCGTGTTATACCGGATATGTACCGCTCCGTACAGCGGCGTTTTAAAAAGTCATTAATTTTACTTTTTGAAACCGATACCGATAATTTCCGATATTACATTTTAAAGCATTTATTGGACATCTCAAATACATAAGGTCAAAAAGTAAGTTTAAGAAAGGGGGGGCCGCTCTCTGTAGCCTAAAGCGTTCAAACAAATATTCGTCACTTCGGGCAAGTAGCTCTACATGGTGGTGAAATATGCGCTCCCTCCCCAGGGCACGATCTGCGGCATCTTGCAGTAGCAGCAAAAGCATTGCCATTGTGTGAGTTGAGACTTTTAAAGAGTCACCAATCACTAAATCAACGCCCCGGTAATTCGTGATTGTGTGCGTGTGTGTGTGTGCGCGCACACGGTATTTTGAAATGGCTATATATTGCTCATTTTGCTATATGTCTGTCTGTCTCATCTCTATCTATCTATCTATCTATCTATCTATCTATCTATCTATCTATCTATCTATCTATCTATCTATCTATCTATCTATATATATATATATATATATATATATATATATATATATATATATATATATATATATATATATATATATACATATGAGATTAATATAATAGAAGTAAGGGAACTTGTCACACTTAAGAACAAATAGGCCACCCTAAGAGTGCTCTGGAGCACTCGTAGATTTTGTTCTTTCCTACGAACAAATCCCAGCTAAGAAAACATTGGTGAATACAAAAATCTCCTTAAAAACTTCGTAGGTGGGCCTAAGAACAAAGTTTGTTCTTAAGAACGGTTGCTGAATGGGGCCCAAAGAGAGGGTAGCTTAAGAAGCCGGCTGATTAGCCCAAAGGAGCTGCAGGTGGACTCTCACTATTATGTTAGATCCACTATGGACTGGACTCTCACACTGTTATGTTAGATCCACTATGGACTGGACTCTCACTATTATGTTAGATCCACTATGGACTGGACTCTCACACTATTATGTTAGATCCACTATGGACTGGACTCTCACACTATTATGTTAGATCCACTATGGACTGGACTCTCACACTATTATGTTAGATCCACTATGGACTGGACTCTCACTATTATGTTAGATCCACTATGGACTGGACTCTCACACTATTATGTTAGATCCACTATGGACTGGACTCTCACACTATTATGTTAGATTCACTATGGACTGGACTCTCACTATTATGTTAGACCCACTATGGACTGGACTCTCACTATTATGTGAGATCCACTATGGACTGGACTCTCACACTATTATGTTAGATCCACTATGGACTGGACTCTCACTATTATGTTAGATCCACTATGGACTGGACTCTCACACTATTATGTTAGATCCACTATGGACTGGACTCTCACTATTATGTTAGATCCACTATGGACTGGACTCTCTCACTATTATGTTAGATCCACTATGGACCGGACTCTCACTATTATGTTAGATCCACTATGGACTGGACTCTCACACTATTATGTTAGATCCACTATGGACTGGACTCTCACTATTATGTTAGATCCACTATGGACTGGACTTTCAAAATATATTATGCTAGATCCACTCGACGTCCATTGCACCGGTCGCCCTAGAAAGTGGGGGTCACCCACATCTGCGGTCCTCTCCAAGGTTTCTCATTGTCATCCCCCTGGGTTGAGTTTTTCCTTGCTCTGATGTGGGATCTGAACCAAGGATGTCGTTGTGGCTTGTGCAGCCCTTTGAGACACTTGTGATTTAGGGCTATATAAATAAACATTGATTGATTGACATTGACATTGACGCAAATAATTGGAGCTTACATTTTTAACAGTTTTACGCTACTGGTAGTTTTTTCCGAGAATGTTCAATAACTGACAGAACACCGGCCTATCTGTTGAGTTCATTTAATTCATTTTCATGTTTTAATGCCTTTTTTGTCAAATAAACCGTTTTTTTAGGTCAAAAACACAAAATATATGATAGTTTACCCCCCCCAAAAATGTCGAAGTGGAATATTCGAAGTGAAATAATTGGAGTCTTGAGTAGGTCAATAATTCAAAACATTGATATTAATTCATTATTATTTTTTGAGCATCCATCCATCCATTTTCTACCGCTTGTCCTTTTTGGGGTCGCGGGGGCTGCTGGAGCCTATCTCAGCTGCATTCGGGCGGAAGGCGGGGTACACCCTGGACAAGTCGCCACCTCATCACAGGGCCAACACAGATAGACAGACAACATTCACACACTAGGGCCAATTTAGTGTTGCCAATCAACCTATCCCCAGGTGCATGTCTTTGGAGGTGGGAGGAAGCCGGAGTACCCGGAGGGAACCCACGCAGTCACGGGGAGAACATGCAAACTCCACACAGAAAGATCCCAGGACTAAAATATATCCCACACATATTCTTGTGGATCCAAAAGGGTCCTACTCATAAAAGTGTTAAAAATTACGCACATTTTTTTTTTTTTTTACAACTTTAATCTCTAGGTCAACGTCAGATTTAGCCGTTGATTATATGTTTTTTATCATTTCTTTATTTGTTTTTATGTGCCCTTTTTGTCAAAGAAAACGTTGTTTTTTATATGGCAAAGAGACGAAATATGTAATATTTTCCACCAAAAAAAATTCCAAGTGGAATATTTGCTGTCAAATAATTGGAGCTTTGAATATGCCAATAATTCATAACAACATTGATTTGGTTTCATTATTATTTTTGAACAATGACAGCTTCAAATTAAAAAACAGCCTGCATGTCGGCTTTGTGTTATTAGAGTCAACATTGCAGCTTTTTCTTGTTACATTTCACATGTTTGCTCCACTTTTGGTTTAGTTTTTTTTAAATAGTATTTTTAAAATGTGCCGGGTGTTGTTAGAAAAATAGCCGCAGGCCACAAAAGTCCCAAAAGTACTTTGGACACCACTGACTTAAAGCATGTAACCTGTACATGTACACGACTGTACTATAGATAGATGCTTTATTCATCTCCAAGAGAAACACATAACCTTGGATTGAGCAAAGAGAAGAACTCCAAGATGAACCTCCTTCACAGTTGACCCTAAAAGGAACTTTGCCCGGTGTGAATGTTCCAGGACTGTTAGGGACAGCGTCAGAAAGGCAGCATGTTTATTCACGTTGCTTATATGGCCATAGGAGTCTATTGACACCAAGTGCAATCATCTCGCAGGCTTTTAAGCACCATCATTATTTTCTGAAGACAGCTCTTTCAAACGCAGACCAGATTTATCTCACACCAGCAGCTTGATTTCATTTCAGCACGTAAGAGAGTTTGCAGATGACACCAACATATTATAAAGTATAATCGCCTCATTATGTTACTTTACTCCAACACAAAATGTTTGGAATATATCTTAAAAATACAGGGGCGTGGCAATGTTTTCTAACAAGGACCACGTAGTCAAAGTATGCGCAAAACATTTTGATATATTTTTTTTTTTGTAAAGAAAAATGCTAAATATGATTAAAGACAAAACTCAGTGTCCGTTTTGGGTTATAAGTGACATAGTGTAGTATTATTAATGATTACAAAGGGAAAAAAATAACAGGAAAAATAGCAAAAACAAACACAACGCTAACCCATACTTGCCAACCCTCCCGGATTTTCCGGGAGACTCCCAGAATTCAGCGCCTCTCCCGAAAACCTCCCGGAAGAAATTTTCTCCCGAAGATCTCCCGGAATTCAGCCGGAGCTGGAGGCCACGCCCCCTCCAGATCCATGCGGACCTGAGTGGCGACAGTCTGTTTTCACGTCGGCTTTCCCACGATATAAACAGCGTGCCTGCCCAATCACGTTATAACTGTAGAATGATCGAGGGTGAGTTCTTAGTTTCTTATGTGGGTTTATTGTTAGGCAGTTTCATTAACGTCCTCCCAGCGCGGTAACAACACACAACAACAGCAGTCACGTTTTCGTCTACCGTAAAGCAGTTCGTCTGCCGTAAACAGCAATGTTGTGACACTCTTAAACAGGACAATACTGCCATCTACTGGATAGCCTCCGGAACACTGAAATTCAAGTATTTCTTTTATTTATATGTATAATAAAATATATATATATAAATATATATATATATATATATATATATATATATATATATATATATATATATATATATATATATATATATATATATATATATAGCTAGAATTCACTGAAAGTCAAGTATTTCATACACATATATATATATATATATATACAGTATATATATATATATATGAAATATATATAAAATACTCGAGTTGGTGAATTCTAGCTGTAAATATACTCCTCCCCTCTTAACCACGCCCACAACCCCACTTCCCGGAATCGGAGGTCTCAAGGTTGGCAAGTATGCGCTAACCTTAAGTAATGTAATGAGAAAAAGCTGAAATGTTGATACTACTGACTAATAATATACAGTACTGTCACTTAAAGCTGACCCTAAGTTTTGTCTTTAAAAACTGGATATATAATGTTCTTTCCGTATCTTTTTTGTATTATTACTAGGTGTGTAACGGTACGTGTATTTGTATTGAACCGTTTCGGTACGGGGGTTTCGGTTCGGTTCGGAGGTGTACCGAACGAGTTTCCACACGGACATATTAAGTAGCGTAACGCACGTTGTGTAAACAATGCACACAGAGGCACAACACACGGCATGCTAGCAACGACCGGGCTACGACAACATATAAAAGCCAGAGCTGGAAGACCCTCTTGCCTCGTTAAGATCTCCTGTTTGGGAACATTTCGGCTCGCGGTGCGATACAACAATGGAGGACGGAGGTTTGCCGACATTGTTCAGCAGCTGCTTCTGACAACACGTCAAACATGCTAACCCATTTGAAGCGTCACCACCGCATTCAAGCAGCCTCTCCTTGGCGAGTCAGGCAGGGCTAAAGCAATAACAAATGTTTTTATAGCAGCAGATTTAAGACCATATTGCATTAAAAACTAGATTTTGACCCACTTCTATTGGGGAAGAACAATGAGCTCATATATCCTCTTACTGCTAAGTTAGCCAGGCTGGGGGGGGGGGGGAAAGAAAAGTTAATCTGAGGCTGAGTTGACCTGAAACTGTTTAATGTTGCACTTTATATATGTAGAAGAAAAGTTTTGTCATTTTATTTAATCTGAGCAACGACTTGAGGCAGTTTAATGTTGATTAACGTGGACTTAAACAAGTTGAAAAACTTATTGGGGTGTTACCATTTAGTGGTCAATTGTACGGAATATGTACTGTACTGTGCAATCTACTAATAAAAGTCTCAATCAATCATTCAAAAAAAGCACTTTATATGTAGAAAGGTTTTGTTAAGAAACCATTCTGAGCCTTATCTTATTTAGTTCTTATTTTATATATGTTGACCACATTAACCCTGGCAATGGACCCTGTGTGTATATACCTGTATATGTTATGCCATTGTTTACAAATTTGGTAAATAAATAACCAAAACATTTATATTTTGTTGTTTTCTTACTGTACCGAAAATGAACCGAACCGTGACCTCTAAACCGAGGTATGTACCGAACCGAAATTTTTGTGTACCGTTAAACCCCTAATTATTACTATTATTATTGTTAAATAAATAAGCCAAAATGGCCCCTACATACTTTTCAGTATGAGACACTTGGTGGCAGAAGTTTGGACACAAATGTTAAGCTTTTTCCCCCCGCTTTCTCACGTCATCGCATCACAAACTGTTCTTTTCGTCTCTTTACATTTTGACCGTCATTTTTTAATCCAACAATTGCTTGGATTTAAATGACCTCACATCCGGCTTATTAAATGTACGTGGCGGTCGAGCCAGCGTCTGTTCCTAGTGGGTAATATAGACACTGTTTTGCCTTTCTTGAAGAAAAATGCCCTATGCTTGCGTTGGTTTCGGCTGTACAAACTGCTGAAAGGACAAACGTTTCTTCAGAGTACCTCGAGAGGCAATCAAGAAGGGCGCAGGAGTGCAAGATTTTATAGGAAGCGACGACGGCAAAAGTGGCTCTCGAAGGGAGCAGAGTTTGCAGTGACCACTTTGTTAAAGGTTTGTTTGATACATGCACTCGTTTAGTACTTTCCATCAAAGTATTGCCTTGATATTGTTTGTATATTATTTTTTAACAAACACATAGCAGAGAGTTAGGGTCAGTGATACGTTGTGAGGAAATGTACTTCTACACAGGGCTGGGCAATGAGGAAGAAACAGCACATATACATATTACAACGTACATCTCGAGATATCTAGCAACAGAAGGGAGGGAGTGCGGGGTCATGGTGGAAGGCCGCAGCTCTCAGGCGCTGCCCATCCTTCTATCACCCCTATGGGATTTGCGTTGAGGGCGTTGGATTGGGGGTGGGGTATGTGTGTGTGGCGTATATTTTTGTGGATGCATGTGTGTGTGTAAGCCTGCAGTGTGTCTCTGTTCCGCGGCCTTGATGTCGTGCAGCCGATAAGTCCAAAGTCAACAACGACAGGTGTGTGTCCATGAGAGACAAGAAGGGAGTTTGTTGTGTCTTTGCCGCACTGTCCTTCGGGAGAGTCTCGAAGCCAGGGAAACAAGCCAAGTTAGAATGTTTTGTATACGAGTTAAAATAAAATTAGCTTTTCACTCTAAATTGTCTATGACTGGTCCTCAAAAGCCTGCGGGGCAGACAGTCCGATGTGATCCAAAATCACAAGAGTGTCCACAGTTCTTCCCGCATCCTCCAATCATTAATATTAATATTAAAGGTGGATTGTCTCGTGCAGGATTGTACCGAGCATCGTTGCATCCCTACTGTGGTATCTTCTACCAGACATTTCCGCCATGTTTGATGGAGCTAATACATGCTAACAGCTGATCAACGTGATCCAACTGAAATTAATCACGATCGTCGATCATTTAATTGCCCAGCCCTTCTTCTGTGTCTCCCCTCTTGTTCACTTTGTACACAAATGTGTCAAGAGTACATATGACTACAGGACAAACATCAAATATGGCAATGATACAGTAAGTTTGATAGATGGATATGCAGTCACAGTAGTTTGTTTACATGGACTCATCCTGGCAAAACTCATGAAAGGCAACCTTACCCGAGCAAAAACGATGCATGATTTATCCAGTACAATCTTGACACCAATGTCCTTGACCCAGCCACACACAAAGAAGTTGTGGACCTCCCTGATGTTCCATGTTTTGTCGTGTAAAATGACATCTGGAGCACCAGGTAGTTTGACATGTCTGGAATGGGATCTATTCTATTGCATAATTGGACTTTTTCTCATATCTGCTTTTTGCAGGAAGATCTAGGCCCCCTGCGCACTCAGCTCGTTCACCTTGGCTTGGTTGAAGACCAATTGTTTCTACTTCTGGGAGGAAGTCAGTCACGTTCAGGACACACTTTGGACAATATCATGTTTTTTGCATTGTCAGATTGTTCTCAGGTTTAAAACTCATGCAATTGTATGCAACACGTGCATTTTTTTCCGTCAAAATTGAGCAAAGGAATATGTTTAGTAAGAAAGATGAAGTGCTTTATTAATCCACATTAGTTCCAGGCGTTGGTGGGCCACATAAAACCCTGCCGCGGGCCAGATCTGGCCCCCGGGGCCTTGAGTTTGACACATGTGTATTAGATGTTTTAATAATAAAGCAAGTCAAACATGTATTACTGTTCATTTTTTGTTTATCCTAAACACAAATGGTTGGATTCCAGAAAAAATGTGTTCTTTACCTTCATGTCCAGTTCCTCAGAAGTCTTGTCGTACTTTTCAGTGGCAGCTTTCAACTCACCATTGCATCGGACAATGGCCGCCTTCACTAGATAGCCAACATTGACACATAAGATATGACGTATGAGTCCCACAGAATGTTCCAGACTTGGCTGCAAAGATGACAACACGGCACTACATCACATGTCATGATGAATAGAGCAAGTATTGAAAAACATGAAAGTGTCCGCTTACTGTAAACGTGATGCTTCCATAAAAAGCTTTTAGCTCGGTATGTGTAAATTGACCGCTTTTTGGATCTCTGCAGTGGTCACTCTGAATATTTCACGCTTGATCGCACCATCGTGAGAGCGTTGTTTTCAGAGTTCAACTGCATGACCGTTGCTTTCATCCCCATTATACACCGGCACTCATGACCAGA
>NC_084739.1:3741236-3751236 GCF_033978785.1 Entelurus aequoreus | reverse complement strand
ATTGGGCTTATTTAAAACAATTTACATTCTGTTAGAATAATTATGTGTAAGTTATCACACAACTCTTATGCTTATAGGCCGTTGCTATCGTTATTAGCTATTGTGCTCAAGTTGTACTTTTCTATCTGTGGAAGGACAACACTTGTTATCAGTCACACTAATAGTACACACTATTTTGTACTCTGTACACACTATTTTATAATTTGTGTGTTTGGATGTCAGAAGCTATGTTGCTAATGCTAGCTAAGAAGATCTTGATATCACTAGTTCGTTAAACCTTGACCCCATTAAGATGTGCAGCTTTAAAATGTTGCCTTTTTTTCTCTCCCCCCAGTCATGTACTTATTTGGACACAACCTTATTTCTAGCTATTTGTGACTCACGTTGACGTCTTTAAAGATGTCCAAAACTCTGACGTTCGTTTTTATGGCAAAAAAAAAAAAATCCGCTGCTGAAAAGTGACCCGTCGGCTGGACCGGGAGTGCCCGCGTCCTTCCAAACTTCCTGCCAAATAATGCTCCCCTTCTCCATCCGGTCAGGAATATCATAGATATTTCATCGTAATATATCATAAAATACGTCTTTCTAAAGACTGTGTAGTTTTTAGAACCTAACTCTACATAAAAAATAAAAATAAAATACAACTATGTCATGTTTTATGTTTTCAACGCGTCATGCTGTGCTTAAAGCCGCCGCAAGATGGCGCCAGTGTCCGCTGCCCTAATACACATAATTTGGCAGTATAGGAGTATTAATCTGTATATTATTCTGCATTTTATGGATGGATTTATTGCTAACTGTTGGTTTGGTATGTTTTATTTTATACCAGCGTTATTATAAATATGAGCAGTTGTCCAGTGATTAAAAAAAACACATTTCCCGCGATATGTAAACTTATAAAAGCCATCTTTATGAAGGGACTAATGTTTGAAAGACTTGATGAATATTGCAGAATAGTTACTTATCACGTATGAGTTGGCGATGGCGAGTCGCGTCAACGCGCGCCAGTGATCGCTCCTCCCGCTCAATGCGCCACTTGGCCGTGCGTGCGTAAGCGCGCTCACACGCCAACATCCCGCCGGACGACGCGATCGCCTCGCACTTGTTCTCCTGCCAGGAAACACAACCTCGCCCCGTCTTTCTCTCCCCTCCATGGAACTCCCCGCACTGGCTGGGAACTTCTCCTGAGCGCCGGACGTCTTTTCCCGCGACATGCTCGCCGTGCGTCGGCAGAGGACGACGACGTTGATGAGGACGGCGGTGATGATGCTGCTGCTGGCCGGACTTCTTCTCCTAGGTTTGTAGTCTCTGCCGAGTCCAATTCAAGAGCGGGAAAGAACTTTTCCCCCGCGACTAAAAGTTGCGTGGATGTGTTCCCCGCTCGTGTTGATCACGATCCCGTCTGCTCGCAGATGTGCCGTGCGCGGCCGAGGAGGGCGTGCGGCGTGCGGGCGGCTCGCGGCCGGACTGCGTGCGGGCCAGCGAGCAGTGCCTGCAGGAGCCCGCCTGCAGCTCCAGGTACCGCACCATCAGGCAGTGCGTGTCCGGCAAGCACGGCAACTTCAGCCAAGTCGGCCGCATGGACGCGCAGGACGAGTGCCGGAGCGCCGTGGACGCGCTCAGGCAAAGTCCTTTGTACCGATGCCGCTGCAAGAGGAGCATGAAGAAGGAGAAGAACTGCCTGCGCGTCTACTGGGGCATCTACCACTCCTTGCAAGGTATGTACTATTTAGTCTACTGGGGCATCTACCACTCCTTGCAAGGTATGTAGTATTTAGTCTACTGGGGCATCTACCACTCCTTGCAAGGTATGTACTATTTAGTCTACTGGGGCATCTACCACTCCTTGCAAGGTATGTACTATTTAGTCTACGGGGGCATCTACCACTCCTTGCAAGGTATGTACTATTTAGTCTACTGGGGCATCTACCACTCCTTGCAAGGTATGTACTATTTAGTCTACTGGGGCATCTACCACTCCTTGCAAGGTATGTACTATTTAGTCTACTGGGGCATCTACCACTCCTTGCAAGGTATGTAGTATTTAGTCTACTGGGGCATCTACCACTCCTTGCAAGGTATATATTATATAGTACTTCATATATAGTCTACTGGGGCATCTACCACTCCTTGCAAGGTATGTAGTATTTAGTCTACTGGGGCATCTACCACTCCTTGCAAGGTATTTATTATATAGTACTTCATATATAGTCTACTGGGGCATCTACCACTCCTTGCAAGGTATGTAGTATTTAGTCTACTGGGGCATCTACCACTCCTTGCAAGGTATTTATTATATAGTACTTCATATATAGTCTACTGGGGCATCTAACACTCCTAGCAAGGTATTTATTATATAGTACTTCATATATAGTCTTTTGGGGCATCTACCACTCCTTGCAAAGTATTTATTATATAGTTCATATATAGTATATAGTATTTCATATATAGTATTTCATAAATAGTCTACTGGGGCATCTACCACACTTTGCAAGGTGGGCATTATATGTATCATATACTGTATATAGTATTATATATATAGTTTTTAATATATAGTCTACTGGGGCATCTACCACACCTTACAAGGTGGGCATTATATGTATAATATATAGTATTTTATACATAGTATTTAATATATAGTCTACTGGGGCATCTACCACACCTTACAAGGTGGGCAGTATGTAGTATTTAGTGTATAATATATAGTATTTAATATATAGTCTCCTGGGTTACTTATCCACACTGTACAAGGTGAGCAATATATGGTATAAAGTGTATAATATATAGTATATAGGGTAACCTTAGCTCATTTTGCGGTGTGTGTGTGTGTGTGCGTGTGTGTGTGTGTGTGTGTGTGTGTGTGTGTGTGTGTGTGTGTGTGTGTGTGTGTGTGTGTGTGTGTGTGTGTGTGTGTGTGCGTGTGTGTTACGGACAGCAAAGCCATGCCTGTCTGTTATTTCACTTTACCTTTTTCTGTGTTGATTGAGCTGTGTTGAAGCACCAAAAAAGGACATTATGTGAAATGAAGAGTTTCTGTCTCTGATAGTTGATATAATAATGTAAGTGCATCATTAAGCCTACATGAACTCCATGGTGTTCAGGGATGAATAGTCTCTCCTGTTGCTATTGTACTATAGTTCCATGAATCATTAGTAATGCAGCAGCCTAGTTTTGAATGTCAGGGTCCCTGCTATCACATGTTGATAACAATATAACATTAGTAATGCAGCAGCCTAGTTTAGAATGGCAGGGTCCCTGCTACCACATGTTGATAACAATATAACATTTACATCATAGAAATCAACTATTTCTCTCATAGTCATTCACCGACGTCCCACTGGGGTGAGTTTTTCCTTGCCCGTATGTGGGCTCTGTACCGAGGATGTCGTTGTGGCTTGTGCAGCCCTTTGAGACACTTGTGATTTAGGGCTGTATAAATAAACATTGATTGATTGATTGATCTACAGGCTTCCCAACTGCTGTAATAAATGAAGCATGATGAGTTGACTTGAAACTGTTTAATGTTGCACTTTTTATATGTAGAAGAAAAGTTGTGTCATTTTATTTAATCTGAGCAACAACTTGAGGCACTTTAATGTTGATTAACGTGGGCAGAATTATTATAGTGTTCCCAATGTTAAAAGGATAAAGCCATTGTTTACAAATTTGGTAGATAAATAACCCAAAAATTTATATTTTGTTGTTTTCTTACTGTACCGAAAATGAACCGAACCGTGACCTCTAAACCGAGGTACGTACCGAACCGATATTTTTGTGTACCGTTACACCCCTACTATATAGTCTATAGCAGGGGTCACCAACGCGGTGCCCGCGGGCACCAGGTAGCCCGTAAGGACCAGATGAGTAGCCCGCTGGCCTGTTCTAAAAATAGCTCAAAGAGCAGCACTTACCAGTGAGCTGCCTCTATTTTTTAAATGTTATTTATTTACTAGCAATCTGGTCTCGCTTTGCCCGACATTTTTAATTCTAAGAGAGACAAAACTCAAATAGAATTTGAAAATCCAAGAACATATTTTAAAGACTTGGTCTTCACTTGTTTAAATAAATTCATTAATTTTTTTACTTTGCTTCTTATAACTTTCAGAAAGACAATTTTAGAGAAAAAATACAACCTTAAAAATGATTTTAGGATTTTTAAACACATATACCTTTTTACCTTTTAAATTTCTTCCTCTTCTTTCCTGACAATTTAAATCAATGTTCAAATACATTTATTTTTTTTATTATAAAGAATAATAGACACATTTTAATTTAATTCTTCATTTTAGCTTCTGTTTTTTCAACGAAGAATATTTGTGAAATATTTCTTCAAACTTATTATGATTAAAATTCAAAAAAAATATTCTGGCAAATCTAGAAAATCTGTAGAATCAAATTTAAATCTTATTTCAAAGTCTTTTGAATTTCTTTTAAAATGTTTGTTCTGGAAAATCTAGAAGAAATAATGATTTGTCTTTGTTAGAAATATAGCTTGGTCCAATTTGTTATATATTCTAACAAAGTGTAGATTGGATTTTAACCTATTTAAAATATGTCATCAAAATTCTAAAATTAATCTTATTCAGGAAAAATTAGTAATGATGTTCCATAAATTATTTTTGTAATTTTTTCAAAAAGATTCAAATTAGCTAGTTTTTCTCTTCTTTTTTTCGGTTGAATTTTAAAGAGTCGAAATTGAAGATAAACTATGTTTCAAAATTTAATTATCATTTTTTTCGTGTTTTCTCCTCTTTTAAACCGTTCAATTAAGTGTAAATGTCATTAATTAATAATAATAACATAGAGTTAAAGGTAAATTGAGCAAATTGGCTATTTCTGGCAATTTATTGAAGTGTGTATCAAACTGGTTGCCCTTCGCATTAATCACTACCCAAGAAGTAGCTCTTGGCTTCAAAAAGGTTGGTGACCCCTGCTCTATAGTATATTGTTTAGAGTGTATAACATATAGTATATAGTGTACAATATATAGTGTATATTCTATAGAGTGGTTATGGAACTTAGTGCCAAGTACCACCTGCACTGAATACCACCATAAAGTATCATAGTAAAGTAGACCTACATTTAAATGAAAAGTCTCTCCTATTGCTATTGTATTATAGTCAGTGTGTGAATGTGTGTGTGTGTGCATGGGTGAATGTGGAAATAATGTCAAAGTGCTTTGAGTTCCTTAAAAAAGGTAGAAAAGCGCTACACAAGTACAAGCCATTTACCATTTGATCACTTTAAAAACATTTGACCAAAGTGATTTCCAAACAAATAAAAATAATTGTGCAAATGGTGTCAACAGTGTTAGCGCAGCAGGATGACCAGACAGATATCTTTAGCTTCTCGCTCCGTGCTTTTGTTTTTACAAGAATATCTTTAATACATTTGTCAAATATCATATGATAGCAATAATGGCTTTTACAGCCTTGCAGCTTTAGCTGACTCGCATGTCTGCTTTCATCTTTTTTCCATCGCCACTGTAGACAGTCGTGTGTGTGTGTGTGTGTGTGTGTGTGTGTGTGTGTGTGTGTGTGTGGATGTGTGTGTGTGTGTGTGTGTGTGTGCGTGTGCGTGTGTGTGTGTGTGTGTGTGTGAGCTAGAGAGAGAGACGAGAGGAGGAGGAGGCGCAGACCCCTAATGACTGACGTGTGTGTTATTGATGACATCATGTGAAGGTGCACACACACACATACAGTAAGAAGTCATTCCCTGCCCATTGTTGAGGTGCCAGTCCAGCATGGCACACACACACACACACACACACACACACACACACACACACACACACACACACACACACACACACACACACACACACACACACACACACACACACACACACACACACACACACACACACACACACACACTAAGTGGCAACACACTTCCTGCACCACATGTGCTCATGTCAGAGAGCTAGCGGGACTTGGGCCTTTCCCAGGGACTTGTTGCTGTCTTCTCCACATGTCCAAGCAGCTTTTATTGGCTGATTGATCTTCATGTTCAATTCTATTTGAAGACAAAAGTTAGTAACAGAACACAGACACAATAAGTTGGCAAAGCCTATGAAAACACATGTTTTTGGTCCCAATGTCTCAGTGCAAAAGTGTTTGTACAGCAGCAAATACAGTATATGCCTGAGCACGTTACAGTTGCTAGATGATCTATGACTATTGTCCCTCCTTGTGGCTCCATAAGACACCTTAGGATGGACCTTCATTCTGCTACAAGAAGATGAACAGATGGTACACACACACACTTATCATTGTGTGAATATGATGTCATGACTTATCACTATTACTTATCATTATCATTATTAATATGATGTCATTACTTATCCTTATGAATATGATGTCATGACTTATCATTCTGTGAATATTATGTTATGACTTATCACTATTACTTATCATTATCCTTATGAATATGATGTCATGACTTATTATTATGAATATGATGTCATGACTTATTATTATGAATATGATGTCATTACTTATCATGCATATGATGTCAATACTTATCATTATGAATATAATGTCATGACTTATAATTTTGTGAATATTATATTGTTATTCCAACAACATGTTTGCTGTTATTCCAACAACATGTTTGCTGTTATTCCAACAACATGTTTGCTGTTATTCCAACAACATGTCTGCTGTTATTCCAACAACATGTTTGCTGTTATTCCAACAACATGTCTGCTGTTATTCCAACAACATGTCTGCTGTTATTCCAACAACATGTTTGCTGTTATTCCAACAACATGTCTGCTGTTATTCCAACAACATGTCTGCTGTTATTCCAACAACATGTTTGCTGTTATTCCAACAACATGTTTGCTGTTATTCCAACAACATGTTTGCTGTTATTCCAACAACATGTTTGCTGTTATTCCAACAACATGTTTGCTGTTATTCCAACAACATGTTTGCTGTTATTCCAACAACATGTTTGCTGTTATTCCAACAACATGTTTGCTGTTATTCCAACAACATGTTTGCTGTTATTCCAACAACATGTTTGCTGTTATTCCAACAACATGTTTGCTGTTATTCCAACAACATGTTTGCTGTTATTCCAACAACATGTTTGCTGTTATTCCAACAACATGTTTGCTGTTATTCCAACAACATGTTTGCTGTTATTCCAACAACATGTTTGCTGTTATTCCAACAACATGTTTGCTGTTATTCCAACAACATGTTTGCTATTATTCCAACAACATGTTTGCTGTTATTCCAACAACATGTTTGCTGTTATTCCAACAACATGTTTGCTGTTATTCCAACAACATGTTTGCTGTTATTCCAACAACATGTTTGCTGTTATTCCAACAACATGTCTGCTGTTATTCCAACAACATGTTTGCTGTTATTCCAACAACATGTTTGCTGTTATTCCAACAACATGTCTGCTGTTATTCCAACAACATGTCTGCTGTTATTCCAACAACATGTTTGCTGTTATTCCAACAACATGTTTGCTGTTATTCCAACAACATGTTTGCTATTATTCCAACAACATGTTTGCTGTTATTCCAACAACATGTTTGCTGTTATTCCAACAACATGTTTGCTGTTATTCCAACAACATGTTTGCTGTTATTCCAACAACATGTTTGCTGTTATTCCAACAACATGTCTGCTGTTATTCCAACAACATGTTTGCTGTTATTCCAACAACATGTTTGCTGTTATTCCAACAACATGTCTGCTGTTATTCCAACAACATGTCTGCTGTTATTCCAACAACATGTTTGCTGTTATTCCAACAACATGTTTGCTGTTATTCCAACAACATGTTTGCTGTTATTCCAACAACATGTTTGCTGTTATTCCAACAACATGTTTGCTGTTATTCCAACAACATGTTTGCTGTTATTCCAACAACATGTTTGCTGTTATTCCAACAACATGTTTGCTGTTATTCCAACAACATGTTTGCTGTTATTCCAACAACATGTTTGCTGTTATTCCAACAACATGTTTGCTGTTATTCCAACAACATGTTTGCTGTTATTCCAACAACATGTTTGCTATTATTCCAACAACATGTTTGCTGTTATTCCAACAACATGTTTGCTGTTATTCCAACAACATGTTTGCTGTTATTCCAACAACATGTTTGCTGTTATTCCAGTAAGATACACAACTTGGGCTAAGGAGGACCAACACAGTGTGTTCCTAAAGTGTGTATGTCCTGCACCCAGTATTAATATTGATAAACACCACAATGTGTGGATCAATCAGCATTCCTTCACAATCTGCAACACACTCATGCAGAGGCCAGACGCCCTTTGACCCCAAAGTCACGTTGTGTGGACGTAATGGAGCTTGAAGGCCGCGCTGCCTCGTGCCGCTTGGAGGCCTGACCCTTACAGGAGGATGGTGTGTCTGTGTCAGTGTGTGTGTGTGTGTGTGTGTGTGTGTGTGTGTGTGTGTGTGTGTGTGTCTGTGTGTGTGTGTGTGTGTGTGTGTGTGTGCGCGCACGCACGGGGGATGTTTGCTTCCTAAACTGCATGGCGTCCATGCGAGGCCACTTCCAGTGCTGCAACTCAGCTGACCAAGCTGCCTAATCAGGCGTGTGTCTGTGGGCCAGTGTGGATTATTGAGTGACCCCGATAACATGGTCAACAATACTAGTACTTAAAGGCCTACTGAAAGCCACTACTAGCGACCACGCAGTCTGATAGTTTATATATCAATGATGAAATCTTAACATTGCAACACATGCCAATACGGCCGGGTTAACTTATAAAGTGACTTTTAAAAATTCCCGGGAAATATCCGGCTGAAACGTCGCGGTATGATGACGTATGCGCGTGACGAAGTCCGAGTAACGGAAGTTATGGTACCCCGTAGAATCCTATACAAAAAGCTCTGTTTTCATTTCATAATTCCACAGTATTCTGGACATCTTTTGCAATTTGTTTAATGAACAATGAAGGCTGCAAAGAAGACAGTTGTAGGTGGGATCGGTGTATTAGCAGCGGACTACAGCAACACAACCAGGAGGACTTTGTTGGAGCGCTAGCCATGCTAGCCGCGCTAGCCGCAGACCTCACCTTGACTTCCTACGTCTCCGGGCCGCCAAACGCATCGGGTGAAGTCCTTCGTCCTTCTGCCGATCGCTGGAACGCAGGTGAGCACGGGTGTTGATGAGCAAATGAGGGCTGGCTGGCGTAGGTGGAGAGCTAATGTTTTTAGCATAGCTCTGTGCAGTCTGGTTGCTAAGTTAGCTTCAATGGCGTCGTTAGCACGTCGTTCGCCAGCCTGGAAAGCATTAACCGTGTATTTACATGTCCACGGTTTAATAGTATTGTTGATTTTCTATCTATCCTTCCAGTCAGGGCTTTATTTCTTTTGTTTCTATATGCAGTTAAAGCACGATGCTATCACTTTAGCTCGTAGCTAAAGCATTTCACCGATGTATTGTCGTGGAGATAAAAGGCACTGAATGTCCATTTGGCGTTGTGGACTCTCATTTTCAAGAGGATATAGTATCCCAGGTGGTTTAAAATACAAATCCGTGATCCACAATAAAAAAAAGGAGAGTGTGGAATCCAATGAGCCAGCTTGTACCTAAGTTACGGTCAGAGCCAAAAAAGATACGTCCTGCACTGCCTCTCAAGTCCTTCACTGTAACGTTCCTCATCTACGAATCTTTCATCCTGGCTCAAATTAATGGGGTAATCATCACTTTCTCGGTCCGAATCTCTCTGGCTCCATTGTAAACAACGGGGAATTGTGAGGAATACTAGCTCCTGTGACGTCACGCTACTTCCGCTACAGGCAAGGCTTTTTTTTATCAGCGAGCAAAAGTTGCGAACTTTATCGTCGATTTTCTCTACTAAATCCTTTCAGCAAAAATATGGCAATATCGCGAAATGATCAAGTATGACACATAGAATGGATCTGCTATTCCCGTTTAAATAAAAAAAAATCATTTCAGTAGGCCTTTAATACTAGTACTTAATACTAGTACTGCATAGTGA
>NC_084739.1:3736236-3738736 GCF_033978785.1 Entelurus aequoreus | reverse complement strand
TCACACCTGCTAAATAAAAGACTAAATGGTGATGATGAGTGTTGATAAATCACACTGCGTGTGCTAGATATGATGTTTGCATCTTCTCCTCCCAGTATTGTAATGAATACCATCAACCTGGCTTTACTTTCACTTTCTTCTCGTCCAACAACTTTACTTTGACTTTCTTCTAGTTCAACAACTTTACTTTCACTTTCATGTAGTTCAAGAACTTTACTTTCACTTTCATGTAGTTCAACAACTTTACTTTCACTTTCATGTAGTTCAACAACTTCACTTTCACTTTCATGTAGTTCAACAACTTTACTTTCACTTTCATGTAGTTCAACAACTTTACTTTCACTTTCATGTAGTTCAACAACTTTACGTTCACTTTCTTCTCGTCCGACAACTTTACTTTCACTTTTTCCAGTCCAACAACTTCACTTTCACTTTGCTTTTAGTCCGACAAGTTTTTTTCCATTTTATTTTAGTCCAAAAACTTTACTTTCATTTTCTTCCAGTCCAACAACTTTACTGTCAATTTCTTCGAGTCCGACAAGTTTACTTTCATTTTCTTCTAGTCCAAAAACTTTACTTTCACTTTCTTCGAGTCCAACAACTTTACTTTCACTTATTTTCT
Source organism: Entelurus aequoreus (assembly GCF_033978785.1). Taxonomy (NCBI): domain Eukaryota; kingdom Metazoa; phylum Chordata; class Actinopteri; order Syngnathiformes; family Syngnathidae; genus Entelurus; species Entelurus aequoreus. Next base: position 3,738,114 of record NC_084739.1, on the reverse strand, counting down.
AGTCCAACAACTTTACTTTCACTTTATTCCAATCCAACGTTCACTCTTTTCTATTCCAACAAGTTTACTTTCACTTTCTTCCAGTCCAAAAACTTTACTTTCACTTTTGTTGTAGTCCGAAAACTTTACTTTAATTTTCTTCTAGTCCGATAACTTTACTTTCACTTTATTCCAGTCCAACCACTTTACTTTCACTTTTTGTGCTAGTCCGACAAGTTTACTGTCATTTTCTTCTAGTCCGACAAGTTTACTTTCACTTTATTCCAATTTGAGAAGTTTACTTTCACTTTCTTCTAGTCCGACAAGTTAACTTTCACTTTTTCCAGTCCAAAAACTTTACCTTTACTTTTCTTTTAGTCCGAAAAGTTTTTTTTCCATTTTATTTTAGTCCAAAAACTTTACTTTCATTTTCTTCCAGTCCAACAACTTTACTGTCAAGTTCTTCGAGTCCGACAAGTTTACTTTCATTTCCTTCTAGCCTGACAAGTTTACTTTCACTTTTCTTCCAGTCCAACAACTTTACTTTCACTTTCTTCGAGCCCAACAACTTTACTTTCACTTTCTTCCAGTCCAACAACTTTACTGTCAATTTATTTGAGTCCGACAAGTTTACTTTCATTTCCTTCTAGTCTGACAAGTTTACTTTGACTTTTTTCCAGTCCAACAACTTTATTTTCACTTTCTTCCAGTCCAATAACTTTACTTTCACTTTCTTCCAGTCCAGCAAGTTTACTTTCATTTTCTTCTAGTCCAACAACTTTACTTTCACTTTCTTCGAGTCCAACAACTTTACTTTCACTTTATTCCAATCCAACGTTCATTGTTTTCTAATCCAACAAGTTTACTTTCACTTTTTTCCAGTCCAACAACTTTACTTTCCATTTTGTTGTAGTCCGACACGTTTACTTTCACTTTTTTTAGTCCAACAAGTTTACTTTAATTTTCTTCTAGTCCAAAAACTTTACTTTCACTTTTTTCCAGTCCAACAACTTTACTTTCCCTTTTGTTGTAGTCCGACAAGTTTACTTTCACTTTTTTTAGTCCAACAAGTTTACTTTCATTTTCTTCTAGTCCAAAAACTTTACTTTCACTTTCTTCGAGTCCAACAACTTTACTTTCACTTTTTTTCTAGTCCAACAATTTTACTTAAATTTTCTTCTAGTCCGATAACTTTACTTTCACTTTATTCCAGTCCAACAACTATACTTTCACTTTTGTTCTAGTCCGACAAGTGTACTGTCATTTTCTTCTAGTCCGACAAGTTTACTTTCACTTTATTCCAATTTGAGAAGTTTACTTTCACTTTCTTCTCGTCCGACAAGTTTACTTTCACTTTTTTTCCAGTCCGACAAGTTTGCTTTCACTTTCTCCCAGTCCGACAAGTGTACATGGTTGTCAGAGCAGGAGAAAGTGAAAGTGAGTCCCACAAGAAGTCTTGATTAAGCTGCTGTTGTCTCCCTCACAGGTAATGACTTCTTGGAGGATTCTCCCTACGAGCCTGGCAACAGTCGCTTGGCTGACATCTTCCGCCTGGCGCCCATCCTAGGTGAGTGCAGCTTTGTGTCCGTGAAGACCTCTCACTCTGCCTCCTGTTTTACGTCCGTGTTCCTCCCTGTGATGGCATGGTTGCCATCACACTTTTGTCAAATGTTTATCCCCCCCACCCCAATCCTCATTACTGTGGTTCAACCCCCTCGCCTAGCTGTGCTGCGTGCGGTGGTCCTGCATGAAGAGGAGGGCGCTTGCTCCTCGCTGGTGGTTGTTTATACAGGACTTGTCGCAAAAAGTGTAGAGTGTGTGTGTGTGTGTGTGTGTGTGTGTGTGTGTGTGTGTGTGCTTAGTGAGTCAGCCAGGAACAACAATGAGCATTTATCCTAG
>NC_084739.1:3726236-3733736 GCF_033978785.1 Entelurus aequoreus | reverse complement strand
TGTGGTGCCCAGGGAACCAGGGGCCACCGCCCCCACGCAGCCAAGACGGACAGCGACAGGAACCCCAGAGCCTGGCCCACCGTGCCGCCCACAAGGGCCAGCAGCAGGCCGCAGACAGACGCACCCGGCAGAGGACAAGGCACGAGAAAAACAGGGGGAAGCCAGACCCCAAGCCAGCGAGAGACCACACCCCACACGGACAGAAAGGCGGGACGCCCCGCCCGAGGGGCCCGGAGACCCCCCGCAACCGGACGGGAAGACCGCCCCCGCCCCACCGGCAACAGGGCCCCCACGAGCCCCCCCCCACCCCCGGAGAGCGCGGCGAGGCCAGCCCACGGCCACCCCACCCAAGCCGGCCGCCACAGGACCACCCAGCACGGGGCCACAGGAACCACCCACCCCACCCGCAGGGACCCCAACGATGGAGATGGAACAACCAGCAACCGCCCCGCCGAGTCCCCCCCCCCGAGGTAGGGGAATAAATAAATAAAATAAATAAATACATAATAATAATAATAATAATATTAATAAAATATATTTTTTTAAAAAAAGGGGGGGAAAAATAAATAAATAAATAATTAAATCTATTTATAAAAATAAATAAATAAATAAATAAATAAAAAAATAATTAAAAGAAGATCACAGACATGCTGACACACAAGGTCGCTACCCCAACAACTGGCTGACTCGCAGCACCTCGGAATACCCTGCAGCACCAAGCCACCACAGTAGACGCAGGGACCAGACCCAGCAGGCCCCAACCAAGACGGCCACCCGGAAGGGATGGACGGCGGGACCCAGGAGCTCCAGACACGCAGTCCGGATGCAGTAGCCTGAGGCGCCGACCCCCACCCGACAGGCAGGCCCAGAACGTACCCCCAGAAATATACATACATATATATATACATACACATAAACATACACATGTACACATACACACACATACACATGCATACACATACACATATATATACATACATACATACATACATACACACACACACATACACATACATATACACAGTTTGTCAGCCCCGACAACCACCACGCGCGCGCGCTGCCACCAGTCACAACATCAGCCACCCCCCTGCACCAGACCCAGCAGCCACGGACGCCCACACCACAAACAAACGGCAGCAGAAACAGCAGCCACAACACCCACAGACAGCCAGCACCACCCAATCAAATCAAAGCGATCAAAAAATAAACCGCGACCGGCAACCACACGCCAACAGGATCACAGATACCAGCCAGCGCCAGCCCGCCAGCAAGCCCAAACGCCAACACGCAAACAAGAGACACCAACACCCCCCCCCCCCGCCAAAAGACCCCACCACCCCAACCCAAACCCGCACAAACACACCACCGCCCAAACAACCGAGACACAGTATCCAGACCAGACACGGGCGCCGTGCCGCCACCACATCAGGTCGCCAACAGAGACCCCACAGCGCAAGGTCGGGCCACACGGGCACGGACCCCACCCAACAGGAAGCGAGACCCGCGCGACGCCACACACAAATAAAAATTAAAATAAAATAAATAAATATATATATATATACATATATACATACACATACATACACATACACATACATACATACATACACACATACACACATATATATATATATATATATATACATACACATATATACACATTAAAAAAAAAAAATAAAAAATAATAATAAATTAATAAAAGCCTGGCAGGCCACCAGAACGCAGTCCCCGGAATCCGCGCCGGCCGACGAGGCAATGAGGGGTGCGCCGAACCCCAACCCCCCCCACATGCATGTGTACAAGGCCCCCAGAGTGTCTACTGTGTAGTTAAAATTAGGAGGTCAGCCATTACAGCCGACCTCCAGTCCCTATTGATGCGTGTACTGTAGCGTGAGTGAGATATGTATGCTTGTGGGAACTAATAATGCGATTAAAATTGGGGGACATCAAGGTCTTGGTGGGTCCCAACCAAGCCGAGCCCTCCAAATCCTAAGTGTCTAATATGCAGCTAAGATTGAGGGATGGCCGAGCAGGGGACAAGACAGGAGGACCGGAGCCCCATAGGAGGCATCCTCAACCCCCCGCCATGCCTCCCCGCAGGACAATCCCCCAAAGTCCTGTATTTGTGTGACTGTGTGTGCTATAGTAGGAGGAGTAGAGGGCCCGGACATCCCCCCCAGTCCATGCGGCCGACAACCAGGAACTACGGCCAGGAAGCCGCCCCCCCCCACGGCCCGTGACCCACACCAGACCACTTTAGCGTGACGTCACGCGAGCCCACCCCCCGCCAAACAAAGCCAGCCCCCGCCCGCCCCAACCCAACCCCGCAGAGCCCATACCAGCAACCAAACGCAGAAAAACTGCACAGCCCCATGCCCAATGCAAACACCGCATCCCGGCCATCCACACAGCAACGCACCCATACGAGTTCCGGCCAGGGGATGGTGCCCCCCAACCGGGGAAGAAGTCAATGCACCCCGTCCGCACGCCAGCCCCCAAACCAGCCGTCAAGCCAACGCCAGCCAGCCCCCACAACCCCACAAGCGCACAGATACCAGCCACAGTCCCCCAACCACTCCAACCCAACACAGCGACGCCAACCGCCGGCAGTACCACAGCAACCATCACCACCACCGCCCGTCCGCAGTACAAACACCCGCGGCCGCCGAAACCTGAAACAAAAAAAAAGCGACCTACCCCGTAAACCACAACAACGCACACCCCCAGCTACCACAGAGGCCGCCAACCCACCTACCCCAACTCATCCACATACAGGCCAATCGATCCACCGGACATCCACACCCATACACACACCTACACATACATACACACATACATACACACATACACATATACATACATATATGTATATACACATACATACACATACACACATGCATGCATATACACATACACACACACACACACATATATACACCTACATACATATACATATGCACACATATACACACACATACATACACCAAAACAAAACAAAAACAAAAACAAAAAATATAAAAAATAAAAATAAAAATAAAAATAATAAATAAAATAAAATAAACCCTTTAAATAAAATAAAATAAAAATAAACATGAGGCCTGGTTGCCAACAGTGTCCAGCGCCACCAAACCCCGCAGCCATACCCGCACGTCCAGGCCCCCCCGCCCACCACCCACCAGGCACCCCATCCGGCAAAAAGCCATAAGGGCCCAGCCCCGCACCCACAGCCGGCATGCCATGGCATCTCTGCAGGCCTGGTGCCGCGATCAGCAATGCACACCGGGGCAGCGACACACACACATGTACCTACATACATACACACAGATTCCACCATACATACATACAAATGTACACACACACACACACACACACACACACACACACACACACACACACACACACACACACACACACACACACACACGCACCTATATATACATGTATATAATTTAACAGAATAAATAAAATTTATTAAATAGATAATTAAAAAATATATATATATAAGTATATATATAAATAAAATTAATAAATAAATAAGGGCGGAGTAAAACACAGGAGGGAGACCCCCGCAGGGCAGTCGGGCAGCACCGCCGGGGCCCCAACAAGGGAGGAAAGCAGCCCCCCCAACCCGGCACCAGGCAGGCACGCACAGCCGCAGCGTAGGGCGACCCCGGGCAGACCCCGCCCCGCGCCCCAGGGGAAGGAGGAAGCCCACGGACACCCGAAGCCAGAGGGGCACGAGCCGACCCCCGCCCGACAGCGGCAAGGCCCCGGCCCCACGGGCGCAACCCCCCGCCCAACCACCCACGAGAGGGGCAGCCCCCCACCCAACCCAAGGCGGCCACCCCCAACAGCTCCACCCGCACCCCAACCCCCGCCCAGGCACCCCCATCCACCCCCAGCCCCCAGACCACCCACGGATCGGCCCGCCAGGCCGGCACCAGGGAACACACCCCAGGCCCGCCCGACCCCGCGGCACACGGCCCCCCCGGCACCCACGACCCCCCACCCACGGAGCAAGACCCCCGGGACAGAGCCCCAGCCCCGGCCCCCATGGGAATCAGGTCAGGAAATCAATTAGCGGTGCCCAAAGAGATCTGAATTCTGTCAGTTGTTGTTTTGATTCAGCAGACATTCTTTCCATAACTACATAATCTAATAAAATGTTTTTGTAAAGGTTTATACATAAATTATTTTTTGATTTCCAATTCATGAGAATAGTTTTCTTGGCGATGCCTATTGCATTTATAAGGAGGTATGTTTTGTTTATATCAAAGTCAGTTGCGGAGAGATCACCCAACAGGCAGAGTGCGGGGGAGATGGGAATAGGAATCTCTAACGCTAATGATAGGTTCTCGCACACTCCAAGCCAAAAGTTACTCACGGGAGCACAGGACCACATTGAGTGTAAGTAGTTATCTACCTTATTATCTGAGCAGTGTACACAAATGTTAGAGTCGGCTAAACCCATTTTATACATTCTTAGACCGGTGTAATGTATTCTGTAAAGTATTTTGAGCTGAATCAGTCGTAAATTTGGATTCTTAATCAAACGAGAAGTATTGAGGCATATTTGTTTCCAGAATTCTGGGTCAAGGCTTGTGGATACGTCTGAGTGCCATTTGGAAGTTGGGATACTTATTGTGTTATCTATTTTTGATAAGAGAGCATATAATTTGGATAAAGCTTTGGGGGCAGATGTTTTGAAGAATTTAACGGTCGTAGGATTACTTTCCCATGTTGTTTTGTTGAATCTTGCGCTAATTACAGATTTGATTTGTATATATTCTAGGAATTTATTAGGATTGATTGCATATTGTGTTATTAAACTTTTAAAAGAGATAAAACTGTTTGCATTGATGATATCCCCAAGACATCTGACTCCTTTATCATACCATGTTGGAAAGTTCAATGGCCTCTTGTTTAAAAGAAAATCAGGATTATTCCAAATAGGCGTAAATTGACAGGGAGTGAGCGGGGATCCAGTTATTTTCAAAAACTCCCACCAAGCTGTTAAGGTAGTGCGTATATTAATACTTTTGAAGCAGTTGTGTTTTCGGAGAATTTGGCTAATAAAGGGCAAGTTAGAAATTGGGATCTCCTGGCTAAGTGATTGTTCAATCTCTAACCATAAACTATCTAATAAAGTGGGATTGGTCCATTTTAGTATATATTGTAGTTTATTTGCAAGGAAGTAATATGAAAAGTTTGGGAGTTCTAGACCCCCGTATTCTTTTGGTTTTTGTAAAGTTTTAAGGCTGATTGGTGCTGGTTTACTCTTCCAAAGAAACTGATTGATGTGTGAGTCTAGTGATTTAAACCAGATTTGAGAAGGTTTGGTTGGAATCATTGAAAAGAGATAATTAACCCTAGGCAAGACCATCATTTTCACGGTAGAAACCCTTCCCATAAGTGAGATTGGCAGTGCTTTCCAACGCGCCAGATCATCCTCAATCAATTTTAAGATTGGGGAGTAATTCAAGCGATTCAGATCTGACAATGTGGAGGAAATATTGATTCCCAGGTATTTAATGTTCCCTTTGTGCAGTGGAATCGATGAGGTGCTCTGGAAGTCAAAATGTATTGGTAACACAGTAGATTTGGACCAGTTGATTGAGTAATCTGAAATAGAACTGAATTTATTGATAAGTGAGATTGTATCTTGAAGAGAAGAATGTGGATTTTGTAAGAAAAGTAATACATCATCAGCATAAAGGCTTATTTTATGATGAACGGTTGCGGTATGGATGCCTTTAATATTTGCATGCTGTGGAATTGCGGTTGCAAGAGGTTCAATAAATATAGCAAACAGTGACGGAGAAAGTGGACACCCTTGCCTTGTGCCCCTCATAAGATTAAACCTTGGGGAGATTTGGCTATTCGTTCTAACCGAGGCTGTAGGGAAACTATATAGGACCTTGATCCATTCTATAAATGAGTCTCCAAATCCAAATTTCTGTAGAGTAGCTAAAAGAAAATTCCAATTCACTCTATCAAATGCTTTTTCAGCATCTAATGAAACAACAGCTGTTTTTAAATGATGAATAACAGAATAGTCTATCACATTGAGTAGACGGCGAACATTGTTGGACGATTGTCTCTCTTTGATGAAACCTGTTTGATCAGGATGTACTATATATGGAGTGACTTTTTCTAATCTTTGAGCTAATACTTTGCAGATAATTTTAAGATCAGCATTAATCAGGGAGATTGGCCGGTAACTGGATGGAAGTGTTGGGTCTTTATCAGGTTTTAGCAAGAGACTGATTGTGGCAGAGTTCATATTTGGAGGAAGGAATGAGTTTTCTTTCATCTCTAAAGCCATTTTTGTAAATATCGGAGCTAGCAGTGACCAGAATGTTTTGTAGAACTCCGCAGGGAACCCATCAGGTCCTGGTGCTTTATTGTTTGGCATCTGTTGAAGAGCATCGTGAAGTTCATCTACAGAAATAGCAAGATCTAAATTTGATACCTGCCTCGTATTTAATTGAGGTAAGTCTATACCATTGAGAAATGTCTCAATGTCTGAAAGAGATGGGTCAATCTGGGGTGTATACAAGTTTCTGTAAAAGTCTCTAAATATGGAGTTAATTTCCTCAGGAACGTGAGTAATGTTCCCAGCTGAATCCTTAATGGATGGTATGGAGTTTTTTTCTTTGTTTAATTTTAGTTGGTTAGCCAAATATTTGCTTGGTTTATTGTCATGTTCAAATTTATCTAAGCGTAACCTCTGAAGCAGGAATTGAGTTTTCTTATCAATTATTTCTCTTAAATCTAATTTGAGTTTTCTCAGTTCATTCAGAGTATGTTCATTTTGTGAGTTCGCATAAGCTATTTCTAATATTTTTATTTCATTTTCAAGTTCCTGCTCTAGTAAACGTTCCTTTTTTTTCTTGTATGATGAATAAGAAATAATTTTTCCTCGCATAACTACTTTTGCGGCCTCCCAGAGAATGCACGCCGTGATTTCTGGTTGATCATTAAAATCTAAAAAATCTGTCCATTCTTTCTCAAAATAGTTGAGGAAGTCTGGGTCCTTTAGTAATGATGTATTAAGTCTCCATTGTTTTATAGGTGCAGTTATAGTTTTGTTAGTGAGGGAAAGTGAGACAGGTGCATGGTCACTGATGATGATAGGATGAATGTGAATGTTTGCGATATCAGATAAAATTGAGCTACTAGTTAAAAAGTAATCAATGCGAGAGAGTGAGTGGTGAACTGGGGAAAAATAAGTGTATTCCCTAAGAGTGTGGTGATAAGAACGCCAGGCATCGCAAAGACCATAATCCTTCATATATTGCTTAAGTATTACCACTGATTGAGACTCACGGTGACTCCCAGTCACTCTGGACCGATCTATAATTTGGATTAAATACTAAGTTGAGGTCCCCTCCTAGAATCAAGCAGTGGTTTGAGTGAGGAGAAAGTGAAGAGAAGAAAGTGTGAAAAAAGGAGGGGTCATCAACATTTGGACCATAAATGTTGGCGATACATAAGTTT
>NC_084739.1:3708736-3721236 GCF_033978785.1 Entelurus aequoreus | reverse complement strand
TGTTGGGATCCTGGTGTTCTGCAGTCTTCTGTTCACTTTGCAGCCCTGGTCTTCTGCAGTCTTCTGTTCACTTTGCAGCCCTGGTCCTTGTTGGGATCCTGGTGTTCTGCAGTCTTCTGGCGTGCATGTTTGACAAGCTGTAATTACAAGCTGCTTTAAGTCTGCTAATCTCCTCCTCCCTGTTGGCTGGCTGAGCAGCACCCACTCAGCGCTCCTCGGCTTCCACGTGTCGCCACTTCAAACACATCTTGTCCTCGTTCTCGCTTCCCCCGCTGCCAGGGTCCACCTCGCGGCGGCAACGCTGGAGCGTGGAAACATCTGTGAGCGTGCCACGCCGCCGTGGAGGTCTGCGCTAACACCATGGTTGTCAGCCTCTCTCTGCCACTGCTCCTTCTTGTTCTGGACTGTGTGTGTGCGTGTGTGTGAGTGTGTGTGTGTGTGTGTGTGTGTGTGTGTGTGTGTGTGTGTGTGTGTGTGTGTGTGTGTGCGTGTGTGCGTGTGTGTGTGTGTGTGTGTGTGTGTGTGTGTGTGTGTGTGTGTGTGTGTGTGTGCGTGTGTGTGTGTGTGTGTGTGTGTGCATGAGAGATAAAGACGGTGGGAATGCAACGGAGATGCAGAGGTAGAAACAGGATTTACTTTGCCGTGAAGGAGCCTCACGACTGATCTTCTTGCCCTTGTTGAATTCCGGCTGGCTGCCTTACAACATGTGCAGGGGTTCTGCCAACTTTGCGTGGTGGTTCTGTTAACGTGCCATCAACACTTTACATCAAGGTTCTGTTAACGTGCCATCAACACTTTACATCGAGGTTCTGTTAACGTGCCATCAACACTTTACATCAAGGTTCTGTTAACGTGCCATCAACACTTTACATCGAGGTTCTGTTAACGTGCCATCAACACTTTACATCTAGGTTCTGTTAACGTGCCATCAACACTTTACATCAAGGTTCTGTTAACGTGCCATCAACACTTTACATCGAGGTTCTGTTAACGTGTCATCAACACTTTACATCAAGGTTCTGTTAACGTGTCATCAACACTTTACATCGAGGTTCTGTTAACGTGCCATCAACACTTTACATCGAGGTTCTGTTAACGTGCCATCAACACTTTACATCAAGGTTCTGTTAACGTGCCATCAACACTTTACATCAAGGTTCTGTTAACGTGCCATCAACACTTTACATCGAGGTTCTGTTAACGTGTCATCAACACTTTACATCAAGGTTCTGTTAACGTGCCATCAACACTTTACATCAAGGTTCTGTTAACGTGCCATCAACACTTTACATCGAGGTTCTGTTAACGTGCCATCAACACTTTACATCGAGGTTCTGTTAACGTGTCATCAACACTTTACATCAAGGTTCTGTTAACATGCCATCAACACTTTACATCAAGGTTCTGTTAACGTGCCATCAACACTTTACATCAAGGTTCTGTTAACGTGTCATCAACACTTTACATCAAGGTTCTGTTAACGTGCCATCAACACTTTACATCGAGGTTCTGTTAACGTGCCATCAACACTTTACATCGAGGTTCTGTTAACGTGTCATCAACACTTTACATCAAGGTTCTGTTAACGTGCCATCAACACTTTACATCAAGGTTCTGTTAACGTGCCATCAACACTTTACATCAAGGTTCTGTTAACGTGCCATCAACACTTTACATCAAGGTTCTGTTAACGTGCCATCAACACTTTACATCAAGGTTCTGTTAACGTGCCATCAACACTTTACATCAAGGTTCTGTTAACGTGCCATCAACACTTTACATCAAGGTTCTGTTAACGTGCCATCAACACTTTACATCAAGGTTCTGTTAACGTGCCATCAACACTTTACATCAAGGTTCTGTTAACGTGCCATCAACACTTTACATCAAGGTTCTGTTAACGTGCCATCAACACTTTACATCAAGGTTCTGTTAACGTGCCATCAACACTTTACATCAAGGTTCTGTTAACGTGCCATCAACACTTTACATCAAGGTTCTGTTAACGTGCCATCAACACTTTACATCAAGGTTCTGTTAACGTGCCATCAACACTTTACATCAAGGTTCTGTTAACGTGCCATCAACACTTTACATCGAGGTTCTGTTAACGTGCCATCAACACTTTACATCTAGGTTCTGTTAACGTGCCATCAACACTTTACATCAAGGTTCTGTTAACGTGCCATCAACACTTTACATCGAGGTTCTGTTAACGTGTCATCAACACTTTACATCAAGGTTCTGTTAACGTGTCATCAACACTTTACATCGAGGTTCTGTTAACGTGCCATCAACACTTTACATCGAGGTTCTGTTAACGTGCCATCAACACTTTACATCAAGGTTCTGTTAACGTGCCATCAACACTTTACATCAAGGTTCTGTTAACGTGCCATCAACACTTTACATCGAGGTTCTGTTAACGTGTCATCAACACTTTACATCAAGGTTCTGTTAACGTGCCATCAACACTTTACATCAAGGTTCTGTTAACGTGCCATCAACACTTTACATCGAGGTTCTGTTAACGTGCCATCAACACTTTACATCGAGGTTCTGTTAACGTGTCATCAACACTTTACATCAAGGTTCTGTTAACATGCCATCAACACTTTACATCAAGGTTCTGTTAACGTGCCATCAACACTTTACATCAAGGTTCTGTTAACGTGTCATCAACACTTTACATCAAGGTTCTGTTAACGTGCCATCAACACTTTACATCGAGGTTCTGTTAACGTGCCATCAACACTTTACATCGAGGTTCTGTTAACGTGTCATCAACACTTTACATCAAGGTTCTGTTAACGTGCCATCAACACTTTACATCAAGGTTCTGTTAACGTGCCATCAACACTTTACATCAAGGTTCTGTTAACGTGCCATCAACACTTTACATCAAGGTTCTGTTAACGTGCCATCAACACTTTACATCAAGGTTCTGTTAACGTGCCATCAACACTTTACATCAAGGTTCTGTTAACGTGCCATCAACACTTTACATCAAGGTTCTGTTAACGTGCCATCAACACTTTACATCGAGGTTCTGTTAACGTGCCATCAACACTTTACATCAAGGTTCTGTTAACGTGCCATCAACACTTTACATCAAGGTTCTGTTAACGTGTCATCAACACTTTACATCAAGGTTCTGTTAACGTGCCATCAACACTTTACATCAAGGTTCTGTTAACGTGCCATCAACACTTTACATCGAGGTTCTGTTAACGTGTCATCAACACTTTACATCAAGGTTCTGTTAACGTGCCATCAACACTTTACATCAAGGTTCTGTTAACGTGCCATCAACACTTTACATCAAGGTTCTGTTAACGTGCCATCAACACTTTACATCAAGGTTCTGTTAACGTGTCATCAACACTTTACATCAAGGTTCTGTTAACGTGTCATCAACACTTTACATCAAGGTTCTGTTAACGTGCCATCAACACTTTACATCGAGGTTCTGTTAACGTGCCATCAACACTTTACATCGAGGTTCTGTTAACGTGCCATCAACACTTTACATCAAGGTTCTGTTAACGTGCCATCAACACTTTACATCAAGGTTCTGTTAACGTGCCATCAACACTTTACATCGAGGTTCTGTTAACGTGCCATCAACACTTTACATCGAGGTTCTGTTAACGTGTCATCAACACTTTACATCAAGGTTCTGTTAACGTGCCATCAACACTTTACATCAAGGTTCTGTTAACGTGCCATCAACACTTTACATCAAGGTTCTGTTAACGTGCCATCAACACTTTACATCAAGGTTCTGTTAACGTGCCATCAACACTTTACATCAAGGTTCTGTTAACGTGCCATCAACACTTTACATCAAGGTTCTGTTAACGTGCCATCAACACTTTACATCAAGGTTCTGTTAACGTGCCATCAACACTTTACATCGAGGTTCTGTTAACGTGCCATCAACACTTTACATCAAGGTTCTGTTAACGTGCCATCAACACTTTACATCAAGGTTCTGTTAACGTGTCATCAACACTTTACATCAAGGTTCTGTTAACGTGCCATCAACACTTTACATCAAGGTTCTGTTAACGTGCCATCAACACTTTACATCGAGGTTCTGTTAACGTGTCATCAACACTTTACATCAAGGTTCTGTTAACGTGCCATCAACACTTTACATCAAGGTTCTGTTAACGTGCCATCAACACTTTACATCAAGGTTCTGTTAACGTGCCATCAACACTTTACATCAAGGTTCTGTTAACGTGTCATCAACACTTTACATCAAGGTTCTGTTAACGTGTCATCAACACTTTACATCAAGGTTCTGTTAACGTGCCATCAACACTTTACATCGAGGTTCTGTTAACGTGCCATCAACACTTTACATCGAGGTTCTGTTAACGTGCCATCAACACTTTACATCAAGGTTCTGTTAACGTGTCATCAACACTTTACATCAAGGTTCTGTTAACGTGTCATCAACACTTTACATCAAGGTTCTGTTAACGTGCCATCAACACTTTACATCGAGGTTCTGTTAACGTGCCATCAACACTTTACATCGAGGTTCTGTTAACGTGCCATCAACACTTTACATCAAGGTTCTGTTAACGTGCCATCAACACTTTACATTAAGGTTCTGTTAACGTGTCATCAACACTTTACATCAAGGTTCTGTTCTGTTTTGTTTGATCATCCGTTTTACTGCCCTGTTATAGACACCACTTGGAAACTATTATGTTATGTAAATAAACATTTACAGAATATTTCTGTGTAAATAACTCATTTCACAACGTACAGATCTGCGGTTTATAGTCCTGTGTTTTTATTATATGATATATATAAAATAGATGTTTTATTTTCCTAAAATGTAGTTGGTGAGGCGTATATCCCGATGCGCTCTCAAATGTAGCTCGGTTGCAGCAAAGCAATGAAATAGTTGACAATAAATCAAACATTGTTGCTTTATGGACTCACCCTCATCGGGACACAACAGGCACATTAAAGGCCTACTGAAATGATTTTTTTTTATTTAAACGGGAATAGCAGATCCATTCTATGTGTCATACTTGATCATTTCGCGATATTGCCATATTTTTGCTGAAAGGATTTAGTAGAGAAAATCGACGATAAAGTTCGCAACTTTTGCTCGCTGATAAAAAAAAGCCTTGCCTGTAGCGGAAGTAGCGTGACGTCACAGGAGCTAGTATTCCTCACAATTCCCCGTTGTTTACAATGGAGCGAGAGATTCGGAGCGACAAAGCGACGATTACCCCATTAATTTGAGCGAGGATGAAAGATTCGTGGATGAGGAACGCTAGAGTGAATCACTAGAGAGGCAGTGAAGGACGTATCTTTTTTCGCTCTGAGCGTAACTTAGGTACAAGCTGGCTCATTGGATTCCACACTCTCTCCTTTTTCTATTGTGGATCACAGATTTGTATTTTAAACCACCTGGGATACTATATCCTCTTGAAAATGAGAGTCCACAACGCGAAATGGACATTCAGTGCCTTTTATCTCCACGACAATACATCGGCGAAATGCTTTAGCTACGAGCTAACGTGATAGCATCGTGCTTTAACTGCATATACAAACAAAAGAAATAAAGCCCTGACTGGAAGGATAGATAGAAAATCAACAATACTATTAAACCGTGGACATGTAAATACACGGTTAATGCTTTCCAGCCTGGCGAAGGTTAACAATGCTGTTGCTAACGACGCCATTGAAGCTAACTTAGCAACCGGACCTCACAGAGCTATGCTAAAAACATTAGCTCTCCACCTACGCCAGCCAGCCCTCATCTACTCATCAACACCCGTGCTCACCTGCGTTCCAGCGATCGGCAGAAGGACGAAGGACTTCACCCGATGCGTTTGGCGGCCCGGAGACGTAGGAAGTCAAGGTGAGGTCAGCGGCTAGCGCGGCTAGCGCTCCAACAAAGTCCTCCTGGTTGTGTTGCTGTAGTCCGCTGCTAATACACCGATCCCACCTACAACTGTCTTCTTTGCAGCCTTCATTGTTCATTAAACAAATTGCAAAAGATGTCCAGAATACTGTGGAATTATGAAATGAAAACAGAGCTTTTTGTATAGGATTCTACGGGGTACCATAACTTCCGTTACTCTGACTTCGTGACGCGCATACGTCATCATACCGCGACGTTTCAGCCGGATATTTCCCGGGAAGTTTTAAATGTCACTTTATAAGTTAACCCGGCCGTATTGGCATGTGTTGCAATGTTAAGATGTCATCATTGATATATAAACTATCAGACTGCGTGGTCGCTAGTAGTGGCTTTCAGTAGGCCTTTCATGAAATGTTTCATGCTTCAATGCGTACACCTGCGACTAGTAGAGGTGTGCAGCCAATATACTGTATGTACACAGGTGAAGTGGGCGTGGCTTAAAGTTGTGATGTCATGTGAAGAATCCGATCTAAATGGTTTTAACGAGCTGCAGTGTGAACAGAAGCAAATATTTCATCCATACTGGACTGCTTTGTGGTGGACTGGAGGAGGCGGGATCTTCACCTCAGATCTTCTCTCTCAGCTGATGACATCACTCTTCCCCCTCCCCCTCCCCCGCCCCTTCCTCCTCGCCACCGCCACTTCCCAGAAAAGCGTCGTCGTCGTCTTCTTCATCTTTGTGGGCCGACTGAGGCAATTCCTTGGAGCTGCTGTGACATCATGCAGGCCGCTTCATCAACGTCACTTTGGAACTTCACAAGCAAGTCATGTGGACTTTGTGTCCCTCTGATGGCAGCTTCATCCTCCCATGTGGACTTTGTGTCCCTCTGATGGCAGCTTCATCCTCCCATGTGGACTTTGTGTCCCTCTGATGGCAGCTTCATCCTCCCATGTGGACTTTGTGTCCCTCTGATGGCAGCTTCATCCTCCCATGTGGACTTTGTGTCCCTCTGATGGCAGCTTCATCCTCCCATGTGGACTTTGTGTCCCTCTGATGGCAGCTTCATCCTCCCATGTGGACTTTGTGTACCTCTGATGGCAGCTTCATCCTCCCATGTGGACTTTGTGTCCCTCTGATGGCAGCTTCATCCTCCCATGTGGACTTTGTGTCCCTCTGATGGCAGCTTCATCCTCCCATGTGGACTTTGTGTCCCTCTGATGGCAGCTTCATCCTCCCATGTGAAGTCAGACGGCCACACCGGAGCACAAGTGTCAAACTCAAACTATGGAGGTGGCCCGCCCCATTCGTTGAACTTGGCCCACCACATCATTCTAATGTGGTCCACTACATCGTTTTATTGTCACCTGCCACTTCATTTTAATGTGGCCTGTCACATCATTCTAATGTGGTCCACTACATTGTTTTATTGTCGCCTGCCACATCATTTTAAGGTGGCCTGTCACATCATTCTAATGTGGTCCACTACATTGTTTTATTGTCGCCTGCCACATCATTTTAAGGTGGCCTGTCACATCATTCTAATGTGGTCCACTACATTGTTTTATTGTCGCCTGCCACATCATTTTAAGGTGGCCTGTCACATCATTCTAATGTGGTCCACTACATTGTTTTATTGTCGCCTGCCACATCATTTTAAGGTGGCCTGTCACATCATTCTAATGTGGTCAAATACATCGTTTTATTGTCGCCTGCCACAATATTTGAAAATGGCCTGTCACAACATTCTAATGTGGTCCACTACATCGTTTTACTGTTGCCTCCCACTTCATTTTAATGTGGCCTGTCACATGATTCTAATGTGGTCCACTACATCATTTTATTGCCGTCTGCAACTGCATTTTAAAGTGGCCTGTCAAATCATTCTAATGTGGTCCAATACATCGTTTTATTGTCGCCTGCCACATCATTTTAAGGTGGCCTGTCAAATCATTCTAATGTGGTCCGCGACATCGTTTTATTGTCGCCTGCCACTTCATTTTAATGTGGCCTGTCACATCATTCTAATGTGGTCCACTACATCGTTTTATTGTTGCCTGCCACTTCATTTTAAGGTGGCCTGTCAAATCATTCTAATGTAGTCCACTACATCGTTTTATTGTCGCCTGCCACATCATTTTAAGTTGGCCTGTCAAATCATTCTAATGTGATCCACTACATCGTTTTATTGTCGCCTGCCACATAATTTTAAGGTGACCTGTCACATCACTTTAATGTGGTCTGCTACATCATTTTATTGCCGCCTGCCACATAATTCTAAACTGGCCTGTCCCGTCATTTTGATGGGACCCACCACATCATTCCAGTGTGGCCTGCCACATCATGCTAATGTGGTCCACTACATCCTTTTACTGTCGCCTGCCACATAATTTTAATGTGGCCTGTCACATCATTCTAATGTGGTCCACTACATCATTTTATTGTCGCCTGCCAATTCATTTTAAGGTGGCCTGTCACATCATTCTAATGTGGTCCACTACATCGTTTTATTGTCGCCTGCCACTTCATTTTATGTGGCCTGTCATATCATTCTAATGTGGTCCACCTCATCGTTTTATTGTCCCCTGCCACATCATTCGAGAGTGGCCCGCCACATCATTCTAATGTGGTCCACTACATTGTTTTATTGTTAATTTAAAATGGCCCACCACATCATACTTATGTGGCCTGATACATCATTCTAAGGTGGCCTGCCACAATATTCTAACGTAGCACGCCAGATCATTTTAACGTGATCTGCCATATCATTTAAAAGTAGCAGGGCCGCTCATTTAAATAGGGACTGGAGGTCGGCTGTAACGGCTGACCTCCTAATTTTAACCACACAGTAGACACTCTGGGGGCCTTCTACACATGTATGGTGGGGTTGTACACATGCATGGTGGGGGTGGGGTTGTACACATGCATGGTGGGGTTGTACACATGCATGGTAGGGGTGGGGTTGTACACATGCATGGTGGGGTTGTACACATGCATGGTGGGGGTGGGGTTGTACACATGCATGGTGGGGTTGTACACATGCATGGTGGGGTTGTACACATGCATGTTGGGGGTGGGGTTGTACACATGCATGGTGGGGTTGTACACATGCATGGTGGGGTTGTACACATGCATGGTGGGGGTGGGGTTGTACACATGCATGTTGGGGGTGGGGTTGTACACATGCATGGTGGGGGTGGGGTTGTACATATGCATGTTGGGGGTGGGGTTGTACACATGCATGGTGGGGTTGTACACATGCATGGTGGGGGTGGGGTTGTACACATGCATGTTGGGGGTGGGGTTGTACACATGCATGGTGGGGTTGTACACATGCATGGTGGGGTTGGGGTTGTACACATGCATGGTGGGGTTGTACACATGCATGTTGGGGTTGGGGTTGTACACATGCATGGTGGGGTTGGGGTTGTACACATGCATGTTGGGGGTGGGGTTTTACACATGCATGGTGGGGTTGGGGTTGTACACATGCATGTTGGGGGTGGGGTTGTACACATGCATGGTGGGGTTGGGGTTGTACACATGCATGGTGGGACACATGCATGGTGGGGTTGGGGTTGTACACATGCATGTTGGGGGTGGGGTTGTACACATGCATGGTGGGGTTGGGGTTGTACACATGCATGGTGGGGTTGTACACATGCATGGTGGGGTTGGGGTTGTACACATGCATGGTGGGGTTGGGGTTGTACACATGCATGGTGGGGTTGGGGTTGTACACATGCATGGTGGGGTTGGGGTTGTACACATGCATGGTGGGGTTGGGGTTGTACACATGCATGGTGGGGTTGTACACATGCATGGTGGGGTTGGGGTTGTACACATGCATGGTGGGGTTGGGGTTGTACACATGCATTGGGGAGTTGGGCGCACCCCTCATAGCCTCCTCGGCCGGCGCGGGTTGCGGGGACTGCGGTCTGGTGGCCTGCCAGGCTTTCATTCATTTAATTTGTTATTTATTTATAAATTTTATGTATTTCTTTTTTTTTTTTTTGTATTTATTTATTTTGTATTTTTATTTATTTATTATTTTTATTTTTGTTATTTACTTATTCTATTTTATTTATTTTTTAAAATTATTTTTAAAATCGTATTATTTACTTGTGGGTGGCGTCGCGCGGGTCTCGCTTCGTGTTGGGTGGGATCCGTGCCCGTGTGGCCCGACCTTGTGCTGTGGGGTCTCTGTTGGTGACTTGATGCGGTGGCGGTGCGGCCCCCATGTCTGGTCTGGATGCTGTGTCTCGGTTGTTTGGGCGGTGGTGTGTTTGTGCGTTTTTGTTTTTTTTTAAATTAAATTAAATTAAATTTATTTATGTATTTATTTATTTGTATTATTATCTAAAACAATATATACATATAATAATGATCATTATTATTATTACTATTTAATAAATTATTTATTTTTTAAATATATTTTATAAAAAAAAAATATTTTCCCTCCTTCAGGGGGGAACTCGACAGGGCGGTTGCTGGTTGTTCCATCTCCATCGTTGGGGTCCCCTCGGGTGGGGTGGATGATTCCTGTGGCCCCGTGCTGGGTGGGCCAATTTGGGTGGGATGGCCGGGGGCGGGCCTTTCCGCGCTCTCCAGGGGTGGGGGGTGGGCTCGTGGGGGCCCGGTTGGCGGCGGGGCGAGGGCGGTCTCTGGGCCCCCCGGGCGGGGCGTCCCGCCTTTCTGCCCGTGTGGGTTGTGGTCTCTCGCTGGCTTGGGGTCTGGCTGTCCCCTGCTTTTCTCGTGCCTTGTCCTCTGCCGGGTGCTTCTGTCTGCGGCCTGCTGCTGGCTCTTACGGGCGGCGCGGTGGGCCTGGCTCTGTCGCTGTCGCTGGCCAGCCTGGCTGCGTGGGGCCGGTGGTCCCTGGTTCCCTGGGCGCCACACCTACTGTTTGTGGGTTGGGCTCTCTGGGGGCTTGGGCCGTACTCTGGCTCCCACACACAAAGTTCGTACATCCACACGCACATTCATTGTACAAACATACACATACACATACTGTACATATACACTCACTGTACAAGCACACATATACACATACTGTACATATGCATTCATTGCACAAACATACACATACACATACTGTACATATACATTCGCTGTACACACATATACACATACTGTACATATACATTCACTGTACAAGCACACACACATATACACATACTGTACATATACATTCACTGTACAAACACACATATACACATACTGTACATATACAAGTACATATACATACATACAGTCATGCACATAATCACGTTCCATCAAACATATATTAACGTTGTTGCCCTAGGGTAAACTGGGTATAACACATGGCACACTGACAAAGCTTAACCTATTGTTACTATAACAATCTACTAGGTTAATGTAGGTTGCTTCTCTTTCTTCCCCTCCATTTTTCTGCATTCTTTCGTATCTCAAGTTATCATTACGTATATGTATTGTTGCATTTGAACAATTGTATTGTTGATAATAAAGGTAAAGTACTGGTATTGTTTATTATCAATAGCACTATTTCTATTGGTATTCATATTGCTCCATTTTTAGTGTAATAATGCTCATTGTCATTTCTGTATTTTTTTTTTAAATTTTCGCTAACTGCTTATTTGCTATTACTTTTACCATCATATTTGTACATGTCGTATTTGCTGATGTTGCTCTGTTGTTGTTGTTGTTGTTGTTGTTTTTGTCTCTCTGTCTAATCCCCCTCTTGTCCCCACAATTCCCCCCTCTGTCTTCCTTTTTTTCTCTTTCTATCCCCTCCTGCTCCGGCCCGGCTGCACCAAATGATAATATAAATACATTTAATAAAGTCAAAATACAAATAAGGCAACAAGAGAAGTATCCTACACTTCTCTTTTGTAGAGTAAATGTGAACAGCCGATATGGGCATCTACATCTACATCTACATC
Organism: Entelurus aequoreus; assembly: GCF_033978785.1. Lineage (NCBI taxonomy): Eukaryota > Metazoa > Chordata > Actinopteri > Syngnathiformes > Syngnathidae > Entelurus > Entelurus aequoreus. The sequence goes on along the minus strand of NC_084739.1, from coordinate 3,709,421 downwards.
TACATCAACTATATGATCATCTACATCTACATCTACATCTACTATATGATCATCTACATCTACATCTACATCTACTATATGATCATCTACATCTACTATATGATCATCTACATCTACATCTACATCTACTATATGATCATCTACATCTACTATATGATCATCTACATCTACATCTAAATCTACTATATGATCATCTACATCTACATCTACATCTACTATATGATCATCTACATCTACTATATGATCATCTACATCTACATCTACATCAACTATAAAATCATCTACATCTACATCTACATCTACTATATGATCATCTACATCTACATCTACATCTACATCTACTATATGATCATCTACATCTACATCTACATCTACTATATGATCATCTACATCTACATCTACATCTACTATATGATCATCTACATCTACATCTACTATATGATCATCTACATCTACTATATGATCATCTACATCTACATCTACATCTACTATATGATCATCTACATCTACATCTACATCTACTATATGATCATCTACATCTACATCTACATCTACATCTACTATATGATCATCTACATCTACATCTACTATATGATCATCTACATCTACTATATGATCATCTACATCTACATCTACATCTACTATATGATCATCTACATCTACTATATGATCATCTACATCTACA
>NC_084739.1:3683736-3703736 GCF_033978785.1 Entelurus aequoreus | reverse complement strand
TCCGAGTCCATGGTTCCCGCCCGGAAAAGGGTGGAGTGCCATCTCCGAGTTGGGGAGGAGATCTTGCCCCAAGTGGAGGAGTTCAAGTACCTCTGAGTCTTGAGTGAGGGAAGAGTGGATCGTGAGGTCGACAGGCGGATCGGTGCGGCGTCTTCAGTAATGCGGACGCTGTATCGATCCGTTGTGGTGAAGAAGGAGCTGAGCCGGAAGGCAAAGCTCTCAATTTAGTGAAGTGAAGTGAATTATATTTATATAGCGCTTTTCTCTAGTGACTCAAAGCGCTTTACATAGTGAAAACCCAATATCTAAGTTACATTTAAACCAGTGTGGGTGGCACTGAGAGCAGGTGGGTAAAGTGTCTTGCCCAAGGACACAACGGCAGTGACTAGGATGGCGGAAGCGGGGATCGAACCTGCAACCCTCAGGTTGATGGCACGGCCGCTCTACCAACCGAGCTATACCGCCCCTTTATTTAATTTAGCGGTCGATCTACGTTCCCATCCTCACCTATGGTCATGAGCTTTGGGTTATGACCGAAAAGACAAGATCACGGGTACAAGCGGCCCAAATGAGTTTCCTCCACCGGGTGGCGGGTCTCTCCCTTAGAGATAGGGTGAGAAGCTCTGTAATCCGGGAGGAGCTCAAAGTAAAGCCGCTGCTCCTCCACATGGAAAGGAGCCAGATGAGGTGGCCGCCCTAGGCAGGTGTTTCGGGCACGTCTGACCGGTAGGAGGCCACGGGGAAGACCCAGGACACGTTGGGAAGACTATGTCTCCCGGCTGGCCTGGGAACGTCTCGGGAGGAGCTGGACGAAATGGCTGAGGAGAGGAAAGTCTGGCCTTCCCTGCTTAGGCTATTTTCACGTACCTGGGTGCTTAACGTTTTATCCACACTACTTTAACCCTACCTAAAAGGGGTTGACGTCCAATTTTTGGCTTTGGGTGTATGGCCGTCGGAAGGAAGGCTAGCTGCTTGGCTCATTTTGTACACTTACACCTAGAACTCACAGATCCGGACACTCTGCACCATCTTCAAAGTACGGGGGCTTCCGACGACCCCCGGCCAGAGGTCCAGGGCACAGATAGCAGATAGCAGGGCTATCAAAATGTTCTAGTGTTTAATACATTTGCAAACACTTCTAAAAAACCCCAACTTTTTCACATTGTCATCATGGGGTGTTGTGTGTAGAATTTTGAGGACAAAATGAATGTATTTCCTTTTGAAAGAAGGCTGCGAAATAACTAAAGGTGGATCAAGTGAAGCACTGCACTTCCTGCGGTGGTCCTTTAATGATGTATAAAGTGTTGCATTTTATGCTTTGATTGCACCCCAAAGAAGGTCACAGACTTTAATTCTCTCCCCCACGGAGACACCTGACAGCTCAGCAGATAATTGATCACGCCGCGTCACGTTCCACGCGTCCAGCTGTTGGCCGGGAACGTTCCGACAGCGGCCCAATCGTCGGGTCGGACCGCCGGCCGGCTCGTTCCGTCAGCGGCGAGCGGGTCTGAGCCCCTCTGAGAGAGCTTTTATTGGATGTGAGGCGGCGTGGTGATTCGTCATCGTTAATAAAGATGGCTGACAGGCCAAATCAGCAGGAGGGAGCCGGCGCCAGGTCCGCCACCCGCCGCATGCAAAATACGCACAATTAACGTTTCAGCTTGCCGCAACTTGAGGCCACGTCCGCCGCAGAGTGGCGAAAATAACGGCGAAGTGGGCAAACAGCCATGGGACGCCAGAGCGGTGGGTTGCTATGGCAACTGCGGCAAACAGGAAGTGGCAAACGATGCATGAGTGAAAAAGCAAATGTCCTGGAGGTTCATGCCACATTTGCATAGTCATGTGCTAATCAGGGGAATAATCATCATGAATGAAGTCAGGACGGATTATTGACAGGTGACAGGTGACAGGTGACAGGTGTGTGTGTGTGTGTGTGTGTGTGTGTGTGTGTGTGTGTGTGTCTGCTGGGACTCAGGTGGCAGCCTTGCAAGCCTGGCTCCTATAATCCAGTTTCCAGCAAAATAAATATGAATAATTTCTTTCCTCCAAGACCAAAACAATAGACTTTTGTTCGCAGTACTAATTATACATTGCTTCATTTATTTGTTTATTTGATTTATATAACATGTCCTGTTTGTCAGCTGCAGTATGTATACTTTATTTACATACTGTAAGATTGTATTCACTCCTGTATTTACTCTTATATGCTATGTTCACTCATATATATATATATATATATATATATATATATATATATATATATATATATATATATATATATATATATATATATATATATATATATATGTACTATATTTGCTCGTATATACTCCTATGTGCTATATTTACCCCTATATATACTGTATTTACACATTATTATACTCCTATATATATATGTATATATATATGTGTATATATATATATATATATATATATATATATATATATATATATATATATATATATATATATATATATATATATATATATATATATAAAGTATATATACTATATTGACTCTGCTACATACTCCTCTACATGCTATATTCACTCCTATACTTCTGTGGCAGGTGTTCTTTAGTACATTTAGAGTAGATGTTTAAGAGGGGACAGACGGAGAAGAAGTGGAGAATAGTAAAGGTACATGCATGTGTACCAGGAAGGAGTAGAAGTACACACACAAGGAGGTGATTAGTAGCAGCAGATGTTTATTTCCTGGCCTGTTTGTGGGACAGATTAGCTCCTGCAGGAGAAGCAGGACTTTTATTCCAAGCGGGTCTAATAGGACATGAAGTATGTGCCATTAAAGATGATTACAGAACACATGGATGAAGAAGCAGATGACATCATCACCTGAGAATGCTTCAAAACTTCCACATACTCATACAAATAAACATGAATATTGTTGGCGATAGAAATACTAAGAGAGGTTAGTACAGCGGATCTAAGAACGTTTCTTAGCTGATGTTGTGTCTTTGGGATCCGTGTAAGTCCTGAAAAGGTAAAAGGAGATGTTTATCAAATAATCTCGCCTTCCTTCATACTTCCTCCAAACCAGTTGTTGACATTCGCACAATTGCTGGCGTCAGTGGATCATCCACAGATGTTAGACATTTCCACAGAGTGCATTGGAGTCAATAAGTCCCTTCTCGTTCTCTCTCCACTCCTTGTGGGGCAGACTGGCTCGTACGTGCACATGCATCCTGCGCCCTTGCCATTTCTAACACCGAGTAGTGTATAGTTCTAACTTGTCAGTGGTCAGTAGTAGAATTTCTGACCTTTGACCTATAGTTCATGTCTGTCAAAAATTTATATGCTCATTTTGATTTCTCTTCCTCTTCTGTGGGACAAAAGTGAATATTAAGTCGTGCCAACCTGTCTACAGAATGTGTTGACTGTCTAAAGGATTCCAGTTGTTATGGAACAGATAGGGAAAACAACAAGACATTGATGCACTCGATAAGGAACAATGACGCACAAAAGACATATAAAAAATGGCAGAAGACCGGAACTCGTCAGTGATTTTGGCTTTCGTGACGCCAATTTGTGTAGTGGATTGTCCGAAGCTTAAACAGGCAACAAAAGTAGTTTAGTACAACAAATTGATTTACCCATTATCAGAAGTGCAGGTTGAATTAAGTTGGCCGTGCAGACAGACCACATGTTACTCCGGAGCAAACAAGACACACACAAGCCAAAATCACTGTCGAGTTCCGGTCTTCTGCCATTTTTTATATGTCTCTTGTGCGTCATTGTTCCTTATCGAGTGCGTCAATGTCTTGTTGTTTTCCCTATCTGTTCCATAACAACTGGAATCCTTTAGACAGTCAACACATTCTGTAGACAGGTTGGCACGACTTAAAATTCACTTTTGTCACACAGAAGAGGAAGAGAAATCAAAATGAGCATACATTTTTGACAGACATGAACTATAAGTCAAAGGTCAGAAATTCTACTACAGAAGATACAAACTACAACATTTCTACAAAAGCAGTCAAGTTGTCACGTTGTGTAAATGGTCAATAAAAAGAGAATACAACAAATCCTTTTCAACTTATATTCAATTGAATAGACTGCAAAGACAAGATATTTCATGTTCACACTGACAAACTGATGAACTTAACATTTAATGCAGTGTTTCACACACATTCATTTATTTGTGGCGGCCCGCCACAAAAGAATTACGTCCGCCACAAATAAAAAAAATAAAAAAATATACTTTTTTTTTTTTTGTGTGTCCTGTCCAGCTTCTCAGGCAAATCATATAGTAGATGTAGATGTAGATGTAGATGTAGATGTAGATGCCCATATCGGCTGTTCACATTTACTTTACAAAAGAGAAGTGTAGGATACTTCTCTTGTTGCCTTATTTGTATTTGACCACTACTGTTTTCTGTTTATTTGTTACTGACTGTGGCAGGACACCTCTGCCTCTGTTTCACTTTATGTTGCTGGTAAATAATATGGTTGTAGTAGTAGGCTAAAGTTAAATTATTTAGTATGCACTAATTAAAGGGGCAGAGCTTTAAGAGACATTTTAGCTTTTATATTTTATAAGATATATTTTTTGTAAGAACCACAATTAATAAATATATTTCAGTGAATAACTTATTGTTCACATCTGTATATAAATATGTACATAAAGTGTTGTAATTATATTGTAAAATGGATGGATGGATGGACGTTTAAAACAAAACTGTTATTATTAATTAGTAAGTATACATTTTTTTAGCCTTTTTAGAGAAAATCATATCATTGTAGTAAATTATGCAAATTACTTGATGATGTCATGGTGACCACGCCCATAGCCACGCCCCCACCGCCACAGGTATCTTGGCAGTTTATGGGAAACACTGTAATGGCAGCAACACATTGCAAAAAAGTTGTCAGAGGGGCATTTTTACCAGTGTGTTACATGGCCTTTCCTTTTAACAACACTCAGTAAAGGTTTGGGAAGTGAGGAGACACATTTTTGAAGTGGAATTCTTTCCCATTCTTGCTTGATGTACAGCTTAAGTTGTTCAACAGTCTCCCTTCTCATATTTTAGCTGCCACACATTTTCAATGGGAGACAGGTCTGGACTACAGGCAGGCCAGTCTAGTACCCACACTCTTTTACTATGAAGCCACGCTGTTGTAACACCTGGCTTGGCATTGTCTTGCTGAAATAAGCAGGGGCGTCCATGATAACGTGGCTTGGATGGCAACATATGTTGCTCCAAAAGCTGTATGTACCTTTCAGCATTAATGGTGCCTTCACAGATGTGTAAGTTACCCATGTCTTGACCACTAATACACCCCCATACCATCACACATGCTGCCTTCGACACTTTCACCCTAGAACATGTCTTGACCACTAATACACCCCCATACCATCACACATGCTGCCTTTTACACTTTCACCCTAGAACATGTCTTGACCACTAATACACCCCCATACCATCACACATGCTGCCTTCTACACTTTCACCCTAGAACATGTCTTGACCACTAATACACCCCCATACCATCACACATGCTGCCTTCTACACTTTCACCCTAGAACATGTCTTGACCACTAATACACCCCCATACCATCACACATGCTGCCTTCTACACTTTCACCCTAGAACATGTCTTGACCACTAATACACCCCCATACCATCACACATGCTGCCTTCTACACTTTCACCCTAGAACATGTCTTGACCACTAATACACCCCCATACCATCACACATGCTGCCTTTTACACTTTCACCCTAGAACATGTCTTGACCACTAATACACCCCCATACCATCACACATGCTGCCTTTTACACTTTCACCCTAGAACATGTCTTGACCACTAATACACCCCCATACCATCACACATGCTGCCTTTTACACTTTCACCCTAGAACATGTCTTGACCACTAATACACCCCCATACCATCACACATGCTGCCTGTTACACTTTCACCCTAGAACATGTCTTGACCACTAATACACCCCCATACCATCACACATGCTGCCTTTTACACTTTCACCCTAGAACATGTCTTGACCACTAATACACCCCCATACCATCACACATGCTGCCTTTTACACTTTCACCCTAGAACATGTCTTGACCACTAATACACCCCCATACCATCACACATGCTGCCTTCTACACTTTCACCCTAGAACATGTCTTGACCACTAATACACCCCCATACCATCACACATGCTGCCTTCTACACTTTCACCCTAGAACATGTCTTGACCACTAATACACCCCCATACCATCACACATGCTGCCTTCTACACTTTCACCCTAGAACATGTCTTGACCACTAATACACCCCCATACCATCACACATGCTGCCTTCTACACTTTCACCCTAGAACATGTCTTGACCACTAATACACCCCCATACCATCACACATGCTGCCTTCTACACTTTCACCCTAGAACAGTCCGGATGGTTCTTTTCCTCTTTGGTCCACAGTTTCCAAAAACATTTTGAAATGTGGACTCGTCCGACCACAGAACACTATTCCACTTTGCATCAGTCCATCTTAGATGAGCTCGGGCCCAGCAAAAAAATTCTGGGTGTTGTTGATAAATGGCTTTGGCTTTTGTATAGTAGAGTTTTAACTCACACTTACAGCTGTGAACCTGTTTTTATGTTTTTATGTTTCATTTATTTATTTTTTATCGTGTTCTGTTTGTGTTGTGTTGTGTTTGCTCGGTTCTCGTATTATCTTTTAACCTGCCCACTGCACAGCACTTTGGCTACCCCTGTGGTACATTTTAAATGTGCTTTATAAATAACGTCGATTTGATTTGATTTGATTTACAGATGTAGCGACCAACTGTAGTTACTGACAGTGGTTTTCTGAAGTGCTCCTGAGCCCATGTGGTGATATCCTTTACACACCGATGTCGTTTTTTGATGCAGTACAGCCTGAGAGATCGAAGGTCCGTAATATCATGGCTTACCTGCAGTGATTTCTCCACATTCTCTGAACCTTTTAATGCTATTACGGAGTGTAGATGGTGAAATCCCTAAATTCCTTGCAATATCTGCTTGAGAAATGTTGTTCTTCAACAATTTGCTCAGGCATTTGTTGACAAAGTGGTGACCCTCGCCCCGTCCTTGTTTGTGAACATCATCTATGCAACATTTTGAGCAGAGAACCACCATCACATGTTATGTAGACCACAAGGAAATGTTTACATGGAGAAATAATAATCATAATGTGACTTCATTAATAGTGTAATAATAATATAGATGCATGAAAAACAATCAATCAATTATTCAATCAAAGTTTACTTATGTAGCCCTAAATCACCAGTGTCTCAAAGGGCTGCACAAGCCACAACCACATTCCTCGGTTCAGATCCCACAATCAGGGCAAAGAAAAACTCAAACCCAATGGGACAATGTGAATGACTATGATAAACCTTGGAGAGGACCACAGATGTGGGTGCCCCCCCTCTAGGGGAGACCGGATGCAATGGACGTCGAGTGGATCTAACATAATAGTGTGAGAGTCCAGTCCATAGTGGATCTAACATAATAGTGTGAGAGTCCAGTCCATAGTGGATCTAACATAATAGTGAGAGTCCAGTCCATAGTGGATCTAACATAATAGTGAGAGAGTCCAGTCCATAGTGGATCTAACATAATAGTGTGAGAGTCCAGTCCATAGTGGATCTAACATAATAGTGTGAGAGTCCAGTCCATAGTGGCTCTAACATAATAGTGAGAGTCCAGTCCATAGTGGATCTAACATAATAGTGTGAGAGTCCAGTCCATAGTGGATCTAACATAATAGTGAGAGTCCAGTCCATAGTGGATCTAACATAATAGTGAGAGAGTCCAGTCCATAGTGGATCTAACATAATAGTGTGAGAGTCCAGTCCATAGTGGATCTAACATAATAGTGAGAGAGTCCAGTCCATAGTGGATCTAACATAATAGTGAGAGAGTCCAGTCCATAGTGGATTCTAACATAATAGTGTGAGAGTCCAGTCCATAGTGGATCTAACATAATAGTGAGAGTCCAGTCCATAGTGGATCTAACATAATAGTGAGAGAGTCCAGTCCATAGTGGATCTAACATAATAGTGTGAGAGTCCAGTCCATAGTGGATCTAACATAATAGTGTGAAAGTCCAGTCCATAGTGGATCTAACATAATAGTGAGAGTCCAGTCCATAGTGGATCTAACATAATAGTGAGAGTCCAGTCCATAGTGGATCTAACATAATAGTGTGAGAGTCCAGTCCATAGTGGATCTAACATAATAGTGTGAGAGTCCAGTCCATAGTGGCTCTAACATAATAGTGAGAGTCCAGTCCATAGTGGATCTAACATAATAGTGTGAGAGTCCAGTCCATAGTGGATCTAACATAATAGTGAGAGTCCAGTCCATAGTGGATCTAACATAATAGTGAGAGTCCAGTCCATAGTGGATCTAACATAATAGTGTGAGAGTCCAGTCCATAGTGGATCTAACATAATAGTGTGAGAGTCCAGTCCATAGTGGATCTAACATAATAGTGTGAGATTCCAGTCCATAGTGGATCTAACATAATAGTGTGAGAGTCCAGTCCATAGTGGATCTAACATAATAGTGTGAGAGTCCAGTCCATAGTGGCTCTAACATAATAGTGTGAAAGTCCAGTCCATAGTGGATCTAACATAATAGTGAGAGATTCCAGTCCATAATCAAATAAATATAACATGGAATGAGAAGTCGAGTAGGTCTTCTTGGTACATTTGCTTTGGACTTGAACCCAGACTGACTACCGGGCTGCATTCCTAGAAGCCCAGCGTGAAGACCCGCTTTCCTTTGGTGGAAAAACCATCTTGTCTTTCTGCTTCCAAATCCTGTTTGTCGAGTCTCCATTCAGGCGGCCAACAATCTTCTCTCGCAGGATAATAGTCCCGCCCCTCTTCTCTTTTGCAGCACAGAGCACGCCGTCCCTCACAAAGCAGACGCTCGCCGGCACAAGCCAAGATTGTACACACACACACACACACACACACACACACACACACACACACACACACACACACACACACACCACACACACACACACACACACACACACGCACACACACACACACACGCCACACGCGCACACGCGCGCACACACACACACACACACACACACACACACGCACACACACACACACACACACAACACCACACACACACACACACACACGCACACGCGCACACGCGCAGCACATGCAAGTGTTTGCTTCCTGTGATGTTAAATGAGGGCATTGATACAAACATTTGCATTTGTTTCAATCTACTGGCCCTTCCCCCCTCCCCCGCCCGCCAATCTATAGCTGTGCCCCCAATTTAGCAGGCAGCTGAAAAAGATTCTATTCTGGTCTGCAAGCCCACACACACACACACACACACCACACACACACACACACACACACACACCCACACACACACACACACACACACACACTTTGTGCAGCTGGTCAGCGAGTGAAGGCTGCAAACATCTTCTTGAGTTGTGCTCACCTTCATGCCGACCAAACCAGAAGAGAACTTTGCAGTCCTCCTACGCTGAAGGATGAATATTGTTTGAATTTGATCAATACCCATCCCAATATCAATTTGCCATACAGCCCCCTTGACATTGTTCCGGCATGTGAGTCTCTCCGAGCCTGCGGGTCGGCCTCTATCTCCAGGAAGGGACCCCGCGAGACGGCCCGGTGCGGCAGTGCCGCCTCACTCCCCCCGTCCAACCAATCGGAGTGTTATGTCGTTGTGGCTTTGAAACACTTGTGTTTAAGGGCTATGTAAATAAACTTTGATTGATTGATTGATTGACTGAGGGCCTCTTTGACATTGATCGGGCATGTGAGTCTTTCCAAGTCTGCGGGTCGTCCTCTATCTCCAGGAAGGGACCAGCGAGACGGCCCAGTGCGGCAGTGCCACCTCACTCCCCCCGTCCAACCAATCAGAGACTTATGGCCCCCTTGATTTTGTTCCGACATGTGAGTCTTTCCAAGTTTGCGGGTCGGCCTCTATCTCCAGGAAGGGACCCGCGAGATGGCCCAGTGCGGCAGTGCCGCCTCACTCCCCCTGTCCAACCAATCAGAGACTTATGTCGTTGTGGCTTTGAGACACTTGTGATTAAGGGCTATATAAACAAACTTTGATTGATTGATTGATTGATTGAATAATTGAAGGCCTCTGACATTGATCGGGCACACGTGAGTCTTTCCAAATCTGCGTGTCGGCCTCTATCTTCAGGAAGGGACCCGCCAGACGGCCCAGTGCAGCAGTGCCACCTCACTCCCCCCGTCCAACCAATCAGAGACTTATAGCCCCCTTGATTTTGTTCCGACATGTGAGTCTTTCCAAGTCTGCGGGTCGTCCTCTATCTCCAGGAAGGGACCAGCGAGACGGCCCAGTGCGGCAGTGCCACCTCACTCCCCCCGTCCAACCATTCGGAGACTTATGGCCCCCTTGATTTTGTTCCGACATGTGAGTCTTTCCAAGTTTGCGGGTCGGCCTCTATCTCCAGGAAGGGACCCGCGAGATGGCCCAGTGCGGCAGTGCCGCCTCACTCCCCCTGTCCAACCAATCAGAGACTTATGTCGTTGTGGCTTTGAGACACTTGTGATTAAGGGCTATATAAACAAACTTTGATTGATTGATTGATTGATTGAATAATTGAAGGCCTCTGACATTGATCGGGCACGTGAGTCTTTCCAAATCTGCGTGTCGGCCTCTATCTTCAGGAAGGGACCCGCCAGACGGCCCAGTGCAGCAGTGCCACCTCACTCCCCCCGTCCAACCAATCAGAGACTTATAGCCCCCTTGATTTTGTTCCGACATGTGAGTCTTTCAAAGTCTGCGGGTCGGCCTCTATCTCCAGAAAGGGACCCGCGAGACGGCCCGGTGCGGCAGTGCCGCCTCACTCCCCCCGTCCAACCAATCGGAGTCTTATGTCGTTGTGGCTTTGAAACACTTGTGTTTAAGGGCTATGTAAATAAACTTTGATTGATTGATTGATTGATTGATTGAGGGCCTCTTTGACATTGATCGGGCATGTGAGTCTTTCCAAGCCTGCGGGTCGTCCTCTATCTCCAGGAAGGGACCCGCGAGATGGCCCAGTGCGGCAGTGCCGCCTCATATCCCCTGTCCAACCAAACGGAGACTTAAGGCCCCCTTGACTTTGTTCCGGCATGTAAGTCTTTCCAAGTCTGTGGGTCGGCCTCTGTCTCCAGGAAGGGACCTGCGAGACGGCCCGGTGCGGCAGTGCCGCCTCACTCCCCCCGTCCAACCAATTGGAGACTTATGTCGTTGTGGCTTTGAGACACTTGTGATTAAGGGCTATGTAAATAAACTTTGATTGATTGATTGATTGATTGAGGGCCTCTTTGACATTGATCAGGCACGTGAGTCTTTCCAAGTCTGCGTGTCGGCCTCTATCTTCAGGAAGGGACCCGCGAGATGGCCCAGTGCGGCAGTGCCGCCTCATATCCCCTGTCCAACCAAACGGAGACTTAAGGCCCCCTTGACTTTGTTCCGGCATGTAAGTCTTTCCAAGTCTGCGGGTCGTCCTCTATCTGCAGGAAGGGACCCGCGAGATGGCCCAGTGCGGCAGTGCCGCCTCACTCCCCCTGTCCAACCAATCAGAGACTTATGTCGTTATGGCTTTGAGACACTTGTGATTAAGGGATATATAAACAAACTTTGATTGATTGGTTGAATGATTGAGGGCCTCTTTGACATTGATCGGGCATGTGAGTCTTTCCAAGTCTGCGGGTCGGCCTCTATCTCCAGGAAGGGACCCGCGAGACGGCCCAGTGCGGCGGTGCTGCCTCGCTTTTCCGTCCAACCAATCGGAGACAAATGGCCCCCTTGACTTTGTTCCGGCATGTGGGTCTTTCCAAGCCTGCGGATCAGCCTCTATCCCTAGGAAAGGGTCCACCAGACGGCCCAGTGCGGCGGTGCAAACTCGCTCCCCCGTCCAACTGATCGGAAGCAAGACCAAGACGACCAGTCTGCCTTAGTAGTCCTGCATCAGCGCTCCGCCGGTTAGTCGTTTAGGTGACCTCTAAATGCGAAAAGAGTGTTTTCAGCATGCTTTGTGAAACACTTCAATCTCGTCTCAAAAACCACTTCATCAGAGCATAACATTTTTAAGCGTTATTGAGAGGTTTTTCAAAATATGAGTGTTTGCATGACCAGTTTCTTATTGCCATATTTAGGTTCTGCACATTTCGAGGGGTACTGGAAACACAGCTTGTGTCGTGTGGGTATTGTGTAAACAAAAAGACCCGGTGATTATTGAAAATGTTTTATGAGTGGATTATTATTGATCTGTGGATTAGTGGATGGCTTAGAAGACGCTGGCTGGGGTTGATGAAGCGCCGTAGTGAGTAGTCGTGAGTTCAATGGTGTTCACTTCAAATTGACACCAACTCTTTGAGGAGCAAATATTGTGGTGTTGCTTCCTTATTTGTGATGACTCCAAGCTGATGATCATCTACTTTGCACTTCAACTAAACAAAAATACTGATAGCAGTATCATTAGTACTGAATCTTAGCGCTCTTCCTGGACCCACACAATTAGGACCCGCCACCAAAACAGTGCCTGTACGCGGTAAACATCCCTGACTATGAAACCCTGCACCTCCCCCTCCCCCGACAAAATGTTCCCAATTGTTGTTGGACCTCCCCCCCCACCGCCCCCCTCACCCCGTGACCTCTGATGGCAGTCAGCCGGTGGTCCTGAATCAAGCACATCTCTTGCAGAAGGTGCGGAGCCTCGGAGCGACTCAGCCATGTTGACTCCGGCGAGGGGGGGCGGCCGGGCTAGGGTGCCCTTACCGGGTCGGGGGAGCCCCTCCGCCACAGACCTTCTGGACCCTGCTAGAAACAGGAGGGCTCACCCCAATTGGGCCGTACTGGGTAACAAGTGTGTGTGTGTGTGTGTGTGTGTGTGTGTGTGAGTGTGTGTGTGTGTGTGTGTGTGTGTGTGTGTGTGTGCGTGTGACCATTTTTATAGTCTTTGGTATGACTCTGCCGGGGTTTGAACTCACAACCTACCCATCTCAGGGCGGACACTCTAACCATGAGTTGTGTTGTGCTGTGCTGTGTTGTGTTGTGGTGTGTTGAGTTTTGTTGTGTGGATTTGTGTTGTGTTGTGCGACAGGAAGGAGGATGCTACCTCAGACTGAAGTGTAATTGTGTTTGCAAAGTTTGAGAGCCCAGTTAGTGATCCAGATGTCTCCTGGAGGATTTCAAACAAAGGAATGAGTTCCAGTTGTTGAAGAAGACAACATGGCTGCAGGAGGTCTTCCTCAGATATACTTTCACATCTTTTACTCTGAGTGTGAGCCAGCATTGTTGGACTTTATGTAAACAAGGTCACCACTTTGCCAACAAATGCCTGAGCAAATTGTTTAAGAACAACATTTCTCAACCAGCTATTGCAAGGAATTTAGGGATTTCACCATCTACGCTCTGTTATATCATCAAAGGGTTCAGAGAATGTGGAGAAATCACTGCATGTAAGCGGCAAAGCCGAAAACCAACATTGAATGCCCGTGACCTTCGATCCCACAGGAGGTACTGCATCAAAAAAGCCACATCAGTGTGTAAAGGACATCACCATTTGGGCTCAGGAACACTTCAGAAAACCACTGTCGGTAACTACAGTTGGTCGCTACATCTGTAAGTGCAAGTTAAAACTCTACTATGCAAAAGTCAAAGCCATTTATCAACAACACCCAGAAAAGCTTCGCTGGGCCCGAGCTCATCTAAGATGGACTGATGCAAAGTGGAAAAGTGTTCTGTGGTCTGACGAGTCCACATTTCAAATTGTTTTTGGAAACTGTGGACGTTGTGTCGTCTAGACCAAAGAGGAAAAGAACCATCTGGACTGTTCTAGGGTGAAAATATAAAAGGCAGCATGTGTGATGGTATGGGGGTGTATTAGTGGTCAAGACATGTTCTAGGGTGAAAGTGTAGAAGGCAGCATGTGTGATGGTATGGGGGTGTATTAGTGGTCAAGACATGTTCTAGGGTGAAAGTGTAAAAGGCAGCATGTGTGATGGTATGGGGGTGTATTAGTGGTCAAGACATGTTCTAGGGTGAAAGTGTAAAAGGCAGCATGTGTGATGGTATGGGGGTGTATTAGTGGTCAAGACATGTTCTAGGGTGAAAGTGTAAAAGGCAGCATGTGTGATGGTATGGGGGTGTATTAGTGGTCAAGACATGTTCTAGGGTGAAAGTGTAGAAGGCAGCATGTGTGATGGTATGGGGGTGTATTAGTGGTCAAGACATGTTCTAGGGTGAAAGTGTAAAAGGCAGCATGTGTGATGGTATGGGGGTGTATTAGTGGTCAAGACATGTTCTAGGGTGAAAGTGTAGAAGGCAGCATGTGTGATGGTATGGGGGTGTATTAGTGGTCAAGACATGTTCTAGGGTGAAAGTGTAGAAGGCAGCATGTGTGATGGTATGGGGGTGTATTAGTGGTCAAGACATGTTCTAGGGTGAAAGTGTAAAAGGCAGCATGTGTGATGGTATGGGGGTGTATTAGTGGTCAAGACATGGGTAACTTACACATCTGTGAAGGCACCATTAATGCTGAAAGGTACATACAGCTTTTGGAGCAACATATGTTGTTACCATGGACGCCCCTGCTTATTTCATCAAGACGATGCCAAGCCAGGTGTTACAACAGCGTGGCTTCATAGTAAAATAGTGTGGGTACTAGACTGGCCTGCCTGTAGTCCAGACATTGAAAATGTGTGGCGTCTAAAATATGAGAAGGGAGACTGTTGAACAACTTAAGCTGTACATCAAGCAAGAATGGGAAAGAATTCCACTTCAAAAATGTGTCTCCTCACTTCCCAAACCTTTACTGAGTGTTGTTCAAAGGAAAGGCCATGTAACACACTGGTAAAAATGTAATATAAATATATAAACATGACTTTATAACAAACATAACATCATAAATAAGGAAGTTATAAGTCATCTGCTGGAAGGTCATTTAATTTTCCTACTGGAATATTCAAAATTACTCACTTGTGGGAGTGAATCATCCTGCTTACTGCTCATAAGTGTGTGTGTGTGTGTGTGTGTGTGTGTGTGTGTGTGTGTGTGTGTGTGTGTGTGTGTGTGTGTGTGTGTGTGTGTGTGTGTGTGTGTGTGTGTGTGTGTGTGTGTGTGTGTGTGTGCGTAGGCAGCGTGCAAAGTGTGAGATTAGTGAGCAGAGGTCTGCTGCATGTTCAGTTGGGGAAGTGAAGGTTGAAATGTAAAAAAAAGTAAATGCGCTTAAAGAAAAGCGAGAAAAGTAATTTTTATTTCCAAGTCAAAGTCGTCGTTGCAAGAAAACTCTTCAAAAAAAAACAACAACTTTCTTTCAGGCAGAATCAACTTTGTGCTCCAAGTGAAGGAAGAAAGGAGGATGTCAGTGTGACACGTAAACAACAACTCAATGTAAACAACAACAACACGTAAACAACAACACGTAAAAAACAACAACAATACAACACGTTCATGTTGTTGTTGATATCGTTGTTGATGTTAATGTTGTTGTTAATGATGTTGTTTTTGTTGGTGTTTATGTTGTTGTCACTGTTAATGATGTTGTTTTTGTTGGTGTTTATGTTGTTGTCACCGTTAATGATGTTGTTTTTGTTGGTGTTTATGTTGTTGTCACTGTTAATGATGTTGTTTTTGTTGGTGTTTATGTTGTTGTCAGTGTTAATGATGTTTTTGTTGGTGTTTATGTTGTTGTCACCGTTAATGATGTTGTTTTTGTTGGTGTTTATGTTGTTGTCAGTGTTAATGATGTTTTTGTTGGTGTTTATGTTGTTGTCACCGTTAATGATGTTGTTTTTGTTGGTGTTTATGTTGTTGTCAGTGTTAATGATGTTTTTGTTGGTGTTTATGTTGTTGTCACCGTTAATGATGTTGTTTTTGTTGGTGTTTATGTTTTTGTCACTGTTAATGATGTTGTTTTTGTTGGTGTTTATGTTGTTGTCACTGATAATGATGTTGTTTTTGTTGGTGTTTATGTTGTTGTCACCGTTAATGATGTTGTTTTTGTTGGTGTTTATGTTGTTGTCACTGTTAATGATGTTGTTTTTGTTGGTGTTTATGTTGTTGTCACTGTTAATGATGTTGTTTTTGTTGGTGTTTATGTTGTTGTCACCGTTAATGATGTTGTTTTTGTTGGTGTTTATGTTGTTGTCACTGTTACTGATGTTGTTTTTGTTGGTGTTTATGTTGTTGTCACTGTTAATGATGTTGTTTTTGTTGGTGTTTATGTTGTTGTCACTGTTAATGATGTTGTTTTTGTTGGTGTTTATGTTGTTGTCACCGTTAATGATGTTGTTTTTGTTGGTGTTTATGTTGTTGTCACTGTTAACGATGTTGTTTTTGTTGGTGTTTATGTTGTTGTCACTGTTAACGATGTTGTTTTTGTTGGTGTTTATGTTGTTGTCACTGTTAATGATGTTGTTTTTGTTGGTGTCTATGTTGTTGTCACTGTTAATGATGTTGTTTTTGTTGGTGTTTATGTTGTTGTCACTGTTAATGATGTTATTTTTGTTGGTGTTTATGTTGTTGTCAGTGTTAATGATGTTGTTTTTGTTGGTGTTTATGTTGTTGTCACTGTTAATGATGTTGTTTTTGTTGGTGTTTATGTTGTTGTCACTGTTAATGATGTTGTTTTTGTTGGTGTTTATGTTGTTGTCACTGTTAATGATGTTGTTTTTGTTGGTGTTTATGTTGTTGTCACTGTTAATGATGTTGTTTTTGTTGGTGTTTATGTTGTTGTCACTGTTAATGATGTTATTGTTGATGCTGTTGTTGTTTCGCTTTCAGTTGTCTTATTTGTGTCACAGCTGGTTACACCAGGCCACGCCTTTATGTTGTGCTTTGTGAGTGTTCTTCAGTGTTTTACGTTACTTCCTGTCCCGCGCTTTTATTTTGGCGGCTCTTCCGGTTTTGTTGGTGTTTCCCCCCCTGGCTGCTTCACTTCACATTTCCCCTCACCTGTTTTGTGTTTGCAATCAAGACTATTTCAAGTTGATCCTCTTCCTCCATTGGTTGTAGGGACACTGATGATGTCATCTCTTCTCTGCTGACTATTGACCGTGCTCTTGTACGAGCCAACTTTGTGGACGCCATCTGCTCCACCATTCCTCTCAGTGCTTTGCTGGGGTTTCTTTTGTTTTCTTTCATAGTTTGTCTGGGCAGAGCACGTTCATGTTTAGGGATGATGTTCCAAATCGCTTCTCCCGGTTGTTCGTTAAGAAAAGAACCGATTCCATGGACTTAAAATCCCTTTTTGCATACTTGCCAACCCTCCCGGTAAAACCGGGAGTCTCCCGGTAAAACCGGGAGACTCCCGGAATTCAGCGCCTCTCCCGATAACCTCCCGGAAGACATTTTCTCCCGACAAACTCCCGTAATTCAGCCGGAGCTGGAGGCCACGCCCCCTCCAGCTCGATGCGGACCTGAGTGGGGACAGCCTGTTCTCACATCCGCTTTCCCACGATATAAACAGCGTGCCTGTCAATCACGTTATATCTAGAATGATCGAGGGCGAGTTCTTGGTTTCTTATGTGGGTTTATTGTTAGGCACTTTCATTGACGTCCTCCCAGCGGCAAGTTGATCATGCTGCTGTTGTTTGTCAACGCCTGACAAGTTGGTCATGCTGCTGTTGTTTGTCAACGCCCGGCAAGTTGATCATCAATCAATGATCAATCAATGTTTATTTATATAGCCCTAAATCACAAGTGTCTCAAAGGGCTGTACAAGCCACAACGACATCCTCGGTACAGAGCCCACATACGGGCAAGGAAAAACTCACCCCAGTGGGACGTCGGTGAATGACTATGAGAAACCTTGGAGAGGACCGCATATGTGGGTAACCCCCCCCCCCCCCCCCCTCTAGGGGAGACCGAAAGCAACGGATGTCGAGTGGGTCTGACATAACATTGTGAAAGTCCAGTCCACAGTGGATCCAACACATCAGCGGGAGTCCAGTCCACAGCGGGGCCAACAGGAAACCATCCCGAGCGGAGACGGGTCAGCAGCGCAGAGATGTCCCCAACCGATGCACAGGCTAGTGGTCCACCCGGGGTCCCGGCTCTGGACAGCCAGCACTTCATCCATGGCCACCGGACCTATGCGACTCCCCCTCGCAAGGGACAGGGGAGAAGAGGAGAGAAGAAAAGAAACGGCAGATCAACTGGTCTAAAAAAGGGGGGGTCTATTTAAAGGCTAGATTATACAAATGAGTTTTAAGATGGGACTTAAATGCTTCTACTGAGGTAGCATCTCTAACTGTTACCGGGAGGGCATTCCAGAGTACTGGAGCCCCAATAGAAAACGCTCTATAGCCCGCAGACTTTTTTTTGGCTCTGGGAATCACTAATAAGCCGGAGTTCTTTGAACGCAGATTTCTTGTCGGGACATATGGTACAATACAATCGGCGAGATAGGCTGGAGCTAAACCGTGTAATATTTTATACGTAAGTAGTAAAACCTTAAAGTCGCATCTTAAGTGCACAGGAAGCCAGTGCAAGTGAGCCAGTATAGGCGTAATATGATCAAACTTTCTTGTTTTTGTCAAAAGCTTTGCAGCCGCATTTTGTACCAACTGTAATCTTTTAATGCTAGACATAGGGAGGCCCGAAAATAATACGTTACAGTAATCGAGACGAGACGTAACGAACGCATGAATAATGATCTCAGCGTCGCTAGTGGACAAGATGGAACGAATTTTAGCGATATTACGGAGATGAAAGAAGGCCGTTTTAGTAACACTCTTAATGTGTGACTCAAACGAGAGAGTTGGGTGGAAGATAATACCCAGATTCTTTACCGAGTCTCCTTGTTTAATTGTTTGGTTGTCAAATGTTAAGGTGGTATTATTAAATAGATGTTGGTGTCTAGCAGGACCGATAATCAGCATTTCCGTTTTCTTAGCGTTGAGTTGCAAAAAGTTAGCGGACATCCATTGTTTAATTTCATTAAGACACGCCTCCAGCTGACTACAATCCGGCGTGTTGGTCAGCTTTAGGGGCATGTAGAGTTGAGTGTCATCAGCATAACAGTGAAAGCTAACACCGTACTTGCGTATGATGTCACCCAGCGGCAGCATGTAAATACTAAAGAGTGCAGGGCCAAGAACCGAACCCTGGGGAACTCCGCACGTTACCTTGACATAGTCCGAGGTCACATTGTTATGGGAGACGCACTGCATCCTGTCAGTAAGATAAGAGTTAAACCAAGACAAGGCTAAGTCTGACATACCAATACGTGTTTTGATACGCTCTAATAAAATATTATGATCGACGGTATCGAAAGCAGCGCTAAGATCAAGAAGCAGCAACATAGATGACATCCATAGTTAGCAATAGATCATTAGTCATTTTTGCGAGGGCTGTCTCCGTAGAGTGATTTGCCCTGAAACCGGATTGAAAAGGTTCACAGAGATTGTTAGTCACTAAGTGTTCATTTAGCTGCTGTGCAACAATTTTTTCGAGAATTTTGGAAATAAACGGAAGGTGGGAGACCGGTCGGTAGTTTACCATGAGGTCAGGATCGAGGTTAGGTCTTTTGAGCAGAGGATGAATAATCATGCTGCTGTTGTTTGTCAACGCCTGGCAAGTTGATCATGCTGCTGTTGTTTGTCAACGCCCGGCAAGTTGATCATGCTGCTGTTGTTTGTCAACGCCCGGCAAGTTGATCATGCTGCTGTTGTTTGTCAACGCCTGACAAGTTGATCATGCTGCTGTTGTTTGTCAACGCCCGGCAAGTTGATCATGCTGCTGTTGTTTGTCAACGCCTGGCAAGTTGATCATGCTGCTGTTGTTTGTCAACGCCCGGCAAGTTGATCATGCTGCTGTTGTTTGTCAACGCCCGGCAAGTTGATCATGCTGCTGTTGTTTGTTAACGCCCGGCAAGTTGATCGTGCTGCTGTTGTTTGTCAACGCCCGGCAAGTTGATCATGCTGCTGTTGTTTGTCAATGCCCGGCAA
>NC_084739.1:3633736-3678736 GCF_033978785.1 Entelurus aequoreus | reverse complement strand
GCATACGCCACGCAACATGCTCACAACATACGCCACACAACATGCTCACAACATACGCCACACAACATGCTCACAACATACGCAACACAACATGCTCACAACATACGCCACACAACATGCATACGCCACGCAACATGCTCACAACATACGCCACGCAACATGCTCACAACATACACCACGCAACATGCATACGCCACGCAACATGCTCACAACATACGCCACACAACATGCATACGCCACGCAACACAACATACGCAACACAACATGCTCACAACATACGCCACACAACATGCATACGCCACACAACATGCTCACAACATACGCCACACAACATGCTCACAACATACGCCACGCAACATGCTCACAACATACGCCACGCAACATGCATACGCCACGCAACATGCTCACAACATAAGCCACACAACATGCATACGCCACGCAACACAACATACGCAACACAACATGCTCACAACATACGCCACACAACATGCATACGCCACGCAACATGCTCACAACATACGCCACAACTAAACACCACAGAGGCAGTAAAAATACAAATAACAACTAGCAAGTCATAATTACCACATAAAAAAAGTCCTCTTTTTCTCTTCTATCTATTTAAGAAGGTGAAATAAAGTATTTATTTCATAATATTGTGGCATTCATGTCATAAATAATGCTGCTTTATTCATAGTGTACCTAATGCTGTGACCACTATATTATTTGTATGTTTATTTTTGACCGTGTCCGAAAATTAAAAACAAAACTAAAAAAATCGTCTTCTAAAAACATATTCAAATATTTTCAAAAGATAAATGAATACTTTTGGAGCGGGTGGGGCGTGGTTTCATTTGCATGTAGAGGGACCGCCTCCAAACATCAACTGTAATATTATAAGTATTATTATTATTATGAATGGGAATGCACCAAAACATACCCAATACTTTTGATCTAAACCAGGGGTCCTGTACCCTTTTCACCTCGGGGCCCAACTTTGCCACTACACAGGGGCCCGCCCCCCCCCCCCCTATTATACGGCATTATTCACATGTGAATAATATAAATACAGTCTATTATACAGCATTATTCACATGTGAATAATATAAATACAGTCTATTATACAGCATTATTTTCATGTGAATAATATAAATAGTCTATTATACAGCATTATTCACATGTGAATAATATAAATACAGTCTATTATACAGCATTATTCACATGTGAATAATATAAATACAGTCTATTATACAGCATTATTCACATGTGAATAACATAAATGCAGTCTATTATACAGCATTATTCACATGTGAATAATATAAATACAGTCTATTATACAGTATTATTCACATGTGAATAATATAAATACAGTCTATTATACAGCATTATTTTCATGTGAATAATATAAATAGTCTATTATACAGCATTATTCACATGTGAATAATATAAATACAGTCTATTATACAGCATTATTCACATGTGAATAATATAAATACAGTCTATTATACAGCATTATTCACATGTGAATAATATAAATACAGTCTATTATGCAGCATTATTCACATGTGAATAATATAAATACAGTCTATTATACAGCATTATTTTCATGTGAATAATATAAATAGTCTATTATACAGCATTATTCACATGTGAATAATATAAATACAGTCTATTATACAGCATTATTTTCATGTGAATAATATAAATAGTCTATTATACAGCATTATTCACATGTGAATAATATAAATACAGTCTATTATACAGCATTATTCACATGTGAATAATATAAATACAGTCTATTATACAGCATTATTCACATGTGAATAATATAAATACAGTCTATTATACAGCATTATTCACATGTGAATAATATAAATACAGTCTATTATACAGCATTATTCACATGTGAATAATATAAATACAGTCTATTATACAGCATTATTCACCTGTGAATAATATAAATACAGTCTATTATACAGCATTATTCACCTGTGAATAATATAAATACAGTCTATTATACGGCATTATTCACATGTGAATAATATAAATACAGTCTATTATACAGCATTATTCACATGTGAATAATATAAATACAGTCTATTATACAGCATTATTTTCATGTGAATAATATAAATAGTCTATTATACAGCATTATTCACATGTGAATAATATAAATACAGTCTATTATACAGCATTATTCACATGTGAATAATATAAATACAGTCTATTATACAGCATTATTCACATGTGAATAATATAAATACAGTCTATTATACAGCATTATTCACATGTGAATAATATAAATACAGTCTATTATACAGCATTATTCACCTGTGAATAATATAAATACAGTCTATTATACGGCATTATTCACATGTGAATAATATAAATACAGTCTATTATACAGCATTATTCACATGTGAATAATATAAATACAGTCTATTATACAGCATTATTCACATGTGAATAATATAAATACAGTCTATTATACAGCATTATTCACATGTGAATAATATAAATACAGTCTATTATACAGCATTATTCTCATGTGAATAATATAAATACAGTCTATTATACAGCATTATTCACATGTGAATAATATAAATACAGTCTATTATACAGCATTATTCTCACGTGAATAATATAAATACAGTCTATTATACAGCATTATTCACCTGTGAATAATATAAATACAGTCTATTATACAGCATTATTCTCACGTGAATAATATAAATACAGTCTATTATACAGCATTATTCACATGTGAATAATATAAATAGTCTATTATACAGCATTATTCACATGTGAATAATATAAATACAGTCTATTACACAGCATTAATCACATGTGAATAATATAAATACAGTCTATTATACATCATTATTCTCATGTGAATAATATAAATACAGTCTATTATACAGCATTATTCACATGTGAATAACATAAATGCAGTCTATTATACAGCATTATTCACATGTGAATAATATAAATACAGTCTATTATACAGTATTATTCACATGTGAATAATATAAATACAGTCTATTATACAGCATTATTTTCATGTGAATAATATAAATAGTCTATTATACAGCATTATTCACATGTGAATAATATAAATACAGTCTATTATACAGCATTATTCACATGTGAATAATATAAATACAGTCTATTATACAGCATTATTCACATGTGAATAATATAAATACAGTCTATTATGCAGCATTATTCACATGTGAATAATATAAATACAGTCTATTATACAGCATTATTTTCATGTGAATAATATAAATAGTCTATTATACAGCATTATTCACATGTGAATAATATAAATACAGTCTATTATACAGCATTATTCACATGTGAATAATATAAATACAGTCTATTATACAGTATTATTCACATGTGAATAATATAAATACAGTCTATTATACAGCATTATTCACATGTGAATAACATAAATACAGTCTATTATACAGCATTATTCACATGTGAATAATATAAATACAGTCTATTATGCAGCATTATTCACATGTGAATAATATAAATACAGTCTATTATACAGCATTATTTTCATGTGAATAATATAAATAGTCTATTATACAGCATTATTCACATGTGAATAATATAAATACAGTCTATTATACAGCATTATTCACATGCTAATAATATAAATACAGTCTATTATACAGCATTATTCACATGTGAATAATATAAATACTGTCTATTATACAGCATTATTCTCATGTGAATAATATAAATAGTCTATTATACAGCATTATTCACATGTGAATAATATAAATACAGTCTATTATACAGTATTATTCACATGTGAATAATATAAATACAGTCTATTATACAGCATTATTTTCATGTGAATAATATAAATAGTCTATTATACAGCATTATTCACATGTGAATAATATAAATACAGTCTATTATACAGCATTATTCACATGTGAATAATATAAATACAGTCTATTATACAGCATTATTCACATGTGAATAATATAAATACAGTCTATTATACAGCATTATTCACATGTGAATAATATAAATACAGTCTATTATACAGCATTATTCACATGTGAATAATATAAATACAGTCTATTATACAGCATTATTCACCTGTGAATAATATAAATACAGTCTATTATACAGCATTATTCACCTGTGAATAATATAAATACAGTCTATTATACGGCATTATTCACATGTGAATAATATAAATACAGTCTATTATACAGCATTATTCACATGTGAATAATATAAATACAGTCTATTATACAGCATTATTTTCATGTGAATAATATAAATAGTCTATTATACAGCATTATTCACATGTGAATAATATAAATACAGTCTATTATACAGCATTATTCACATGTGAATAATATAAATACAGTCTATTATACAGCATTATTCACATGTGAATAATATAAATACAGTCTATTATACAGCATTATTCACATGTGAATAATATAAATACAGTCTATTATACAGCATTATTCACCTGTGAATAATATAAATACAGTCTATTATACGGCATTATTCACATGTGAATAATATAAATACAGTCTATTATACAGCATTATTCACATGTGAATAATATAAATACAGTCTATTATACAGCATTATTCACATGTGAATAATATAAATACAGTCTATTATACAGCATTATTCTCATGTGAATAATATAAATACAGTCTATTATACAGCATTATTCACATGTGAATAATATAAATACAGTCTATTATACAGCATTATTCTCACGTGAATAATATAAATACAGTCTATTATACAGCATTATTCACCTGTGAATAATATAAATACAGTCTATTATACAGCATTATTCTCACGTGAATAATATAAATACAGTCTATTATACAGCATTATTCACATGTGAATAATATAAATAGTCTATTATACAGCATTATTCACATGTGAATAATATAAATACAGTCTATTACACAGCATTAATCACATGTGAATAATATAAATACAGTCTATTATACAGCATTATTCACATGTGAATAATATAAATACAGTCTATTACACAGCATTATTCACATGTGAATAACATAAATACAGTCTATTATACAGCATTATTCTCATGTGAATAATATAAATAGTCTATTATACAGCATTATTCACATGTGAATAATACAAATACATTATACTTTTAAGTACAGTCAAATAAATGTAGATATAATTACGAGGTGCTGAAATAATTAAATTCTAACTAAATTGGTAATAAATGATGTCCGAACTCGACCTTAAATACAATGAAAGTGCAATTTCAAATCCAGCTTCACATCTCGTCATCATTTTTCCCTGAAGAAACTTTTCTATGGCTTCATCTCCAGACTTCTTCTGTTTGTTTGATGCTGTCATTACTGCCACAAGTGGTGTAAAAGTGTATTGCAACAGAAACATGTTATGTATGTTTTGTGGGCCCTTCAACAACAACAACGGGCCCCGGCTCTCTGGTTAGGAACCACTGATGTAGACGACATGAAGCGTGTTAAATGGTGAGGAAGTCATCACAAATGCACTTCAAGGATATATTTACGTTATCACAGGAGGACTTACAGTATGTTTGTATTTATTGATATTTGTGGCTCATCCTTGTTTGCTACTGTGTTGGAGGGAAGAAGGAGCAGACTTTTGCCGCATGTGAGAAATGTGGCAGTTAATCACGTTGTGAGATGATCTAAGATGAGGATTATCTGCTTGTCTTGCTACTAAAATGTGGATTATCTGCTTGTCAACATTCTATTTTCTACTCACAAAAGATGATCTGCTTGTCAACATTCTATTTTCTACTCACAAAAGATGATCTGCTTGTCAACATTCTATTTTCTACTCACAAAAGCCTGAAATCCAGGCTGTGGTTTCAAGTGCAGGCTGGGATGTTCTCTCCTGCATGACACTAAGAAACTTTAGTCAGACTTCACTTGGCGTCCTCAGACTGCTTGCCTTGGACGCACACTTCTACTTCTACTGTCACTTCTACTGTCACTTCTACTGTCACTTCTACTCACACGCCAGCCAGTCTTGAAGTGGGAGCACCTTAGTAGAGACCATGAACACGTCTATGGCTAACATGTACAGCTAACTTGTACGGCTAACTTGTATGGCTAACTTTTATGGCTAACATGTACAGCTAACTTGTACGGCTAACTTGTATGGCTAACTTTTATGGCTAACATGTACAGCTAACTTGTACGGCTAACTTGTATGGCTAACTTTTATGGCTAACATGTACAGCTAACTTGTACGGCTAACTTGTATGGCTAACTTTTATGGCTAACATGTACAGCTAACTTGTACGGCTAACTTGTATGGCTAACTTTTATGGCTAACATGTACAGCTAACTTGTACGGCTAACTTGTATGGCTAACTTTTATGGCTAACATGTACAGCTAACTTGTACGGCTAACTTGTATGGCTAACTTTTATGGCTAACATGTACAGCTAACTTGTACGGCTAACTTGTATGGCTAACATGTACAGCTAACTTGTACGGCTAACTTGTATGGCTAACTTATATGGCTAACTTGTACAGCTAACTTGTATGGCTAACATGTACAGCTAACTTGTATGGCTAACATGTACAGCTAACTTGTATGGCTAACATGTACAGCTAACATGTATGGCTAACTTGTATGGCTAACTTGTACGGCTAACTTGTATGGCTAACATGTACAGCTAACTTGTACGGCTAACTTGTATGACTAACTTGTATGGCTAACTTATATGGCTAACTTGTATGGCTAACTTATATGGCTAACATGTACAGCTAACTTGTATGGCTAACATGTACAGCTAACTTGTATGGCTAACATGTACAGCTAACTTGTATGGCTAACATGTACAGCTAACATGTATAGCTAACTTGTACGGCTAACTTGTATGGCTAACTTGTATGGCTAACTTGTATAGCTAACTTGTATGGCTAACATGTACAGCTAACTTGTATGGCAAACATGTACAGCTAACTTGTATGGCTAACTTGTATGGCTAACATGTACAGCTAACTTGTATGGCTAACTCGCATGGCTAACATGTACAGCTAACTCGTATGGCTAACATGTACAGCTAACTTGTAGGGCTAACTCGTATGGCTAACATGTACAGCTAACTTGTATGGCTAACATGTACAGCTAACTTGTATGGCTAACTCGTATGGCTAACATGTACAGCTAACTTGTAGGGCTAACTCGTATGGCTAACGTGTACAGCTAACTTATATGGCTAACTCGTATGGCTAACATGTACAGCTAACTTGCATGGCTAACATGTACAGCTAACTTGTATGGCTAACATGTACAGCTAACTTGTATGGCTAACTTGTATGGCTAACATGCGCGGCTAACATGTACAGGTAGTTGTGTTGATTATAAGTTGTGCTATACTCATAAGTTGTGGTAGACATAAATTGTGTTATGTGTAGATTGTGTTATGTGTAGGTTGTTATACTCATAAGTTGTGTTATGTGTAGGTTGTGTTATACTCATAAGTTGTGTTGATTGTAAGTTGTGTTATACTCATAAGTTGTGTTGATTGTAAGTTGTGGTATACTCATAAGTTGTGTTGATTGTAAGTTGTGTTACACTCATAAGTTGTGTTGATTGTAAGTTGTGTTACACTCATAAGTTGTGTTGATTGTAAGTTGTGGTATACTCACAAGTTGTGTTGATTGTAAGTTGTGTTACACTCATAAGTTGTGTTGATTGTAAGTTGTGGTATACTCATAAGTTGTGTTGATTGTAAGTTGTGTTATACTCATAAGTTGTGTTGATTGTAGGTTGTGGTATACTCATAAGTTGTGTTGATTGTAGGTTGTGGTATACTCGTAAGTTGTGTTGATTGTAAGTTGTGGTAGACTCATAAGTTGTGTTGATTGTAAGTTGTGGTATACTCATAAGTTGTGTTTATTGTAGGTTGTGGTATACTCATAAGTTGTGTTGTTGTAGGTTGTGTAATACTCATACGTTGTTTTATTTGTAGGTTGTGTTATACTCATAAGTTGTGTTGATTGTAAGTTGTGTTATACTCATAAGTTGTGTTGATTGTAAGTTGTGTTATACTCATAAGTTGTGTTGATTGTAGGTTGTGGTATACTCATAAGTTGTGTTGATTGTAAGTTGTGGTATACTCATAAGTTGTGTTTATTGTAGGTTGTGGTATACTCATAAGTTGTGTTGTTGTAGGTTGTGTAATACTCATACGTTGTTTTATTTGTAGGTTGTGTTATACTCATAAGTTGTGTTGATTGTAAGTTGTGTTATACTCATAAGTTGTGTTGATTGTAAGTTGTGTTATACTCATAAGTTGTGTTGATTGTAAGTTGTGGTATACTCATAAGTTGTGTTGATTGTAGGTTGTGGTATACTCATAAGTTGTGTTGATTTTAGGTTGTGGTATACTCATAAGTTGTGTTGATTGTAAGTTGTGGTATACTCATAAGTAGTGTTGATTGTAGGTTGTGGTATACTCATAAGTTGTGTTGATTGTAGGTTGTGGTATACTCATAAGTTGTGTTGATTGTAAGTTGTGGTATACTCATAAGTTGTGTTGATTGTAAGTTGTGGTATACTCGTAAGTTGTGTTGATTGTAGGTTGTGGTATACTCATAAGTTGTGTTGATTGTAAGTTGTGTTATACTCATAAGTTGTGTTGATTGTAAGTTGTGGTATACTCATAAGTTGTGTTGATTGTAGGTTGTGGTATACTCGTAAGTTGTGTTGATTGTAGGTTGTGGTATACTTATAAGTTGTGTTGATTGTAAGTTGTGTTATACTCATAAGTTGTGTTGATTGTAAGTTGTGGTATACTCATAAGTTGTGTTGATTGTAAGTTGTGGTATACTCATAAGTAGTGTTGATTGTAGGTTGTGGTATACTCATAAGTTGTGTTGATTGTAAGTTGTGGTATACTCATAAGTAGTGTTGATTGTAGGTTGCGGTATACTCATAAGTTGTGTTGATTGTAAGTTGTGTTATACTCATAAGTTGTGTTGATTGTAAGTTGTGGTATACTCATAAGTTGTGTTGATTGTAGGTTGTGGTATACTCGTAAGTTGTGTTGATTGTAGGTTGTGGTATACTTATAAGTTGTGTTGATTGTAAGTTGTGTTATACTCATAAGTTGTGTTGATTGTAAGTTGTGGTATACTCATAAGTTGTGTTGATTGTAAGTTGTGGTATACTCATAAGTAGTGTTGATTGTAGGTTGTGGTATACTCATAAGTTGTGTTGATTGTAAGTTGTGGTATACTCATAAGTAGTGTTGATTGTAGGTTGTGGTATACTCATAAGTTGTGTTGATTGTAAGTTGTGGTATACTCATAAGTTGTGTTGATTGTAAGTTGTGGTATACTCATAAGTTGTGTTGATTGTAGGTTGTGGTATACTCGTAAGTTGTGTTGATTGTAGGTTGTGGTATACTTATAAGTTGTGTTGATTGTAAGTTGTGTTATACTCATAAGTTGTGTTGATTGTAAGTTGTGGTATACTCATAAGTTGTGTTGATTGTAGGTTGTGGTATACTCATAAGTTGTGTTGATTGTAGGTTGTGGTATACTCATAAGTTGTGTTGATTGTAAGTTGTGGTATACTCATAAGTAGTGTTGATTGTAGGTTGTGGTATATTCATAAGTTGTGTTGATTGTAAGTTGTGGTATACTCATAAGTAGTGTTGATTGTAGGTTGTGGTATACTCATAAGTTGTGTTGATTGTAAGTTGTGGTATACTCATACGTTGTGTTGATTGTAAGTTGTGGTATACTCATAAGTTGTGTTGATTGTAAGTTGTGGTATACTCATAAGTTGTGTTGATTGTACGTTGTGGTATACTCATAAGTTGCCGTATTCTCATAAGTTGTGGTACTCATAAGTTGTTTTGATTGTAAGTTGTGGTATACTCATACGTTGTGTTGATTGTAAGTTGTGGTATACTCATAAGTTGTGTTGATTGTAAGTTGTGGTATACTCATAAGTTGTGTTGATTGTACGTTGTGGTATACTCATAAGTTGCCGTATTCTCATAAGTTGTGGTACTCATAAGTTGTTTTGATTGTAAGTTGTGGTATACTCATAAGTCAGTGTGTTGTGTAGTGTAGTGTGTTGGATGTAGTCCATCAGGAGATGATGCAGACTTGTTGTGTGTCCTCCATCATCAGTGTGTTGTGTTTTGTGTCCTCCATCAGAGGTGTTGTGTGTCCTCCATCAGAGGTGTGTAGTGTAGTGTGTTGTGTAGTCCATCAGGAGAAGAAGCAGACTCTCAGTGTGTTGTGTAGTGTTGTGTAGTCCATCAGGAGAAGAAGCAGACTCTCAGTGTGTAGTGTAGTGTTGTGTAGTCCATCAGGAGAAGAAGCAGACTCTCAGTGTGTTGTGTAGTGTTGTGTAGTCCATCAGGAGAAGAAGCAGACTCTCAGTGTGTTGTGTAGTGTTGTGTAGTCCATCAGGAGAAGAAGCAGACTCTCAGTGTGTAGTGTTGTGTTGTGTAGTGTGTTGTGTAGTCCATCAGGAGAAGAAGCAGACTCTCAGTGTGTAGTGTTGTGTTGTGTAGTCCATCAGGAGAAGAAGCAGACTCTCAGTGTGTAGTGTTGTGTTGTGTAGTGTGTTGTGTAGTCCATCAGGAGAAGAAGCAGACTCTCAGTGTGTTGTGTAGTGTTGTGTAGTCCATCAGGAGAAGAAGCAGACTCTGTGTGTTGTGTAGTGTTGTGTAGTCCATCAGGAGAAGAAGCAGACTCTCAGTGTGTTGTGTAGTGTTGTGTAGTCCATCAGGAGAAGAAGCAGACTCTCAGTGTGTTGTGTAGTGTTGTGTAGTCCATCAGGAGAAGAAGCAGACTCTCAGTGTGTTGTGTAGTGTTGTGTAGTCCATCAGGAGAAGAAGCAGACTCTGTGTGTTGTGTAGTGTTGTGTAGTCCATCAGGAGAAGAAGCAGACTCTCAGTGTGTTGTGTAGTGTTGTGTAGTCCATCAGGAGAAGAAGCAGACTCTCAGTGTGTTGTGTAGTGTTGTGTAGTCCATCAGGAGAAGAAGCAGACTCTCAGTGTGTTGTGTAGTGTTGTGTAGTCCATCAGGAGAAGAAGCAGACTCTCAGTGTGTTGTGTAGTGTTGTGTAGTCCATCAGGAGAAGAAGCAGACTCTCAGTGTGTTGTGTAGTGTTGTGTAGTCCATCAGGAGAAGAAGCAGACTCTCAGTGTGTTGTGTAGTGTTGTGTAGTCCATCAGGAGAAGAAGCAGACTCTGTGTGTTGTGTAGTGTTGTGTAGTCCATCAGGAGAAGAAGCAGACTCTCAGTGTGTTGTGTAGTGTTGTGTAGTCCATCAGGAGAAGAAGCAGACTCTCAGTGTGTTGTGTAGTGTTGTGTAGTCCATCAGGAGAAGAAGCAGACTCTCAGTGTGTTGTGTAGTGTTGTGTAGTCCATCAGGAGAAGAAGCAGACTCTCAGTGTGTTGTGTAGTGTTGTGTAGTCCATCAGGAGAAGAAGCAGACTCTCAGTGTGTTGTGTAGTGTTGTGTAGTCCATCAGGAGAAGAAGCAGACTCTCAGTGTGTTGTGTAGTGTTGTGTAGTCCATCAGGAGAAGAAGCAGACTCTCAGTGTGTTGTGTAGTGTTGTGTAGTCCATCAGGAGAAGAAGCAGACTCTCAGTGTGTTGTGTAGTGTTGTGTAGTCCATCAGGAGAAGAAGCAGACTCTCTCTCAGGTCCAAGTGTGTGTCTGCTGTCTTCCTTGTGCATAAAAGTGCTGAGTCATCAACGTGTGGAGAGAAAAAGAAGCTTCTAGACTCGGGAGGATAATAATAATTGCACTTTACAAGGAATGGATTTTTTTATTTTATTAGCAAGCTTCTTTTTACCGCCCGTCTTAGACACTTTGCCACTGCAACACTTTGGAATGTCCACCACTTCATTGTCTTCAATGACGTCTTAGACACTTTGCCACTGCAACACTTTGGAATGTCCACCACTTCATTGTCTTCAATGACGTCTTAGACACTTTGCCACTGCAACACTTTGGAATGTCCACCACTTCATTCTCTACAATGACGTCTTAGACACTTTGCCACTGCAACACTTTGGAATGTCCACCACTTCATTCTCTACAATGACGTCTTAGACACTTTGCCACTGCAACACTTTGGAATGTCCACCACTTCATTGTCTTCAATGACGTCTTAGACACTTTGCCACTGCAACACTTTGGAATGTCCACCACTTCATTCTCTACAATGACGTCTTAGACACTTTGCCACTGCAACACTTTGGAATGTCCACCACTTCATTGTCTACAATGACGTCTTAGACACTTTGCCACTGCAACACTTTGGAATGTCCACCACTTCATTGTCTTCAATGACGTCTTAGACACTTTGCCACTGCAACACTTTGGAATGTCCACCACTTCATTCTCTACAATGACGTCTTAGACACTTTGCCACTGCAACACTTTGGAATGTCCACCACTTCATTCTCTTCAATGACGTCTTAGACACTTTGCCACTGCAACACTTTGGAATGTCCACCACTTCATTCTCTTCAATGACGTCTTAGACACTTTGCCACTGCAACACTTTGGAATGTCCACCACTTCATTCTCTTCAATGACGTCTTAGACACTTTGCCACTGCAACACTTTGGAATGTCCACCACTTCATTCTCTTCAATGACGTCTTAGACACTTTGCCACTGCAACACTTTGGAATGTCCACCACTTCATTGTCTACAATGACGTCTTAGACACTTTGCCACTGCAACACTTTGGAATGTCCACCACTTCATTGTCTACAATGACGTCTTAGACACTTTGCCACTGCAACACTTTGGAATGTCCACCACTTCATTGTCTACAATGACGTCTTAGACACTTTGCCACTGCAACACTTTGGAATGTCCACCACTTCATTCTCTTCAATGACGTCTTAGACACTTTGCCACTGCAACACTTTGGAATGTCCACCACTTCATTCTCTTCAATGACGTCTTAGACACTTTGCCACTGCAACACTTTGGAATGTCCACCACTTCATTGTCTACAATGACGTCTTAGACACTTTGCCACTGCAACACTTTGGAATGTCCACCACTTCATTGTCTACAATGACGTCTTAGACACTTTGCCACTGCAACACTTTGGAATGTCCACCACTTCATTGTCTACAATGACGTCTTAGACACTTTGCCACTGCAACACTTTGGAATGTCCACCACTTCATTGTCTACAATGACGTCTTAGACACTTTGCCACTGCAACACTTTGGAATGTCCACCACTTCATTGTCTACAATGACGTCTTAGACACTTTGCCACTGCAACACTTTGGAATGTCCACCACTTCATTCTCTTCAATGACGACTTAGACACTTTGCCACTGCAACACTTTGTAATGTCCACCACTTCATTGTCTTCAATGACGTCTTAGACACTTTGCCACTGCAACACTTTGGAATGTCCACCACTTCATTCTCTTCAATGACGACTTAGACACTTTGCCACTGCAACACTTTGGAATGTCCACCACTTCATTGTCTACAATGACGTCTTAGACACTTTGCCACTGCAACACTTTGTAATGTCCACCACTTCATTGTCTTCAATGACGTCTTAGACACTTTGCCACTGCAACACTTTGGAATGTCCACCACTTCATTCTCTTCAATGACGACTTAGACACTTTGCCACTGCAACACTTTGGAATGTCCACCACTTCATTGTCTACAATGACGTCTTAGACACTTTGCCACTGCAACACTTTGGAATGTCCACCACTTCATTGTCTACAATGACGTCTTAGACACTTTGCCACTGCAACACTTTGGAATGTCCACCACTTCATTGTCTACAATGACGTCTTAGACACTTTGCCACTGCAACACTTTGGAATGTCCACCACTTCATTGTCTACAATGACGTCTTAGACACTTTGCCACTGCAACACTTTGGAATGTCCACCACTTCATTCTCTTCAATGACGACTTAGACACTTTGCCACTGCAACACTTTGGAATGTCCACCACTTCATTGTCTACAATGACGTCTTAGACACTTTGCCACTGCAACACTTTGTAATGTCCACCACTTCATTGTCTTCAATGACGTCTTAGACACTTTGCCACTGCAACACTTTGGAATGTCCACCACTTCATTCTCTTCAATGACGACTTAGACACTTTGCCACTGCAACACTTTGGAATGTCCACCACTTCATTGTCTACAATGACGTCTTAGACACTTTGCCACTGCAACACTTTGGAATGTCCACCACTTCATTGTCTACAATGACGTCTTAGACACTTTGCCACTGCAACACTTTGGAATGTCCACCACTTCATTGTCTACAATGACGTCTTAGACACTTTGCCACTGCAACACTTTGGAATGTCCACCACTTCATTCTCTTCAATGACGTATGTTGTTGACTGACTTCAATCATTTTAACAAAATAAAACAGGATGTTGTTTACTGACTTCAATCATTTTAACAAAATAAAACAGGATGTTGTTGACTGACTTCAATCATTTTAACAAAATAAAACAGGATGTTGTTTACTGACTTCAATCATTTTAACAAAATAAAACAGGATGTTGTTGACTGACTTCAATCATTTTAACAAAATAAAACAGGATGTTGTTTACTGAGTTCAATCATTTTAACAAAATAAAACAGGATGTTGTTTACTGACTTCAATCATTTTAACAAAATAAAACAGGATGTTGTTGACTGACTTCAATCATTTTAACAAAATAAAACAGGATGTTGTTTACTGAGTTCAATCATTTTAACAAAATAAAACAGGATGTTGTTTACTGACTTCAATCATTTTAACAAAATAAAACAGGATGTTGTTGACTGACTTCAATCATTTTAACAAAATAAAACAGGATGTTGTTTACTGACTTCAATCATTTTAACAAAATAAAACAGGATGTTGTTTACTGACTTCAATCATTTTAACAAAATAAAACAGGATGTTGTTTACTGACTTCAATCATTTTAACAAAATAAAACAGGATGTTGTTTACTGACTTCAATCATTTTAACAAAAT
The DNA here is from genome assembly GCF_033978785.1 of Entelurus aequoreus. Classification (NCBI taxonomy): domain Eukaryota; kingdom Metazoa; phylum Chordata; class Actinopteri; order Syngnathiformes; family Syngnathidae; genus Entelurus; species Entelurus aequoreus. Next base: position 3,663,689 of record NC_084739.1, on the reverse strand, counting down.
AAAACAGGATGTTGTTTACTAACTTCAATCATTTTAACAAAATAAAACAGGATGTTGTTTACTAACTTCAATCATTTTAACAAAATTAAACAGGATGTTGTTTACTGATTTAAGACATTTTAACAAAATAAAACGGGTTGTTGTTTACTGACTTAAATATTTTTTAACAAAATAAAAGGGGTTGAGTTGCATGAGATCCACCAGATGGAAACAACAACTTTGCTCTGCCATATTGGGGGTAGGGCTGTCAATAAGTCAGTGTGTGTGCGTGTGTGTGTGTGTGTGTCTGTGTGTGTGTGTGTGTGTGTGTGTGTCTGTGTGTGTGTGTGTGTGTGTGTGTCTGTGTGTGTGTGTGTGTGTGTGTGTGTGTGTCTGTGTGTGTGTGTGTGTGTGTGTGTCTGTGTGTGTGTGTGTGTGTGTGTGTGTGTAGCTGTTTGACCTAAATGTGCACTTTTCAAGGCCAAAGCTCATTTACCGAATTGAATGTTCAATAAAAGATCAATTCCAGCATGTCTGACATATATCAGTAAGACACTAATGTGTGATTAATGTATATGCAAAATAGCACATTTGCATATGTAGTTGATGTTGTGATGATGTCATTGGACACGAGTGTATGTTTCATTGTTATTGCATATGTAGTTGATGTTGTGATGATGTCATCGGACACAGAAAGTGTATGTTTCATTGTTATTGCATATGTAGTTGATGTTGTGATGATGTCATTGGACACGAGTGTATGTTTCATTGTTATTGCATATGTAGTTGATGTTGTGATGATGTCATCGGACACAGAAAGTGTATGTTTCATTGTTATTGCATATGAAGTTGATGTTGTGATGATGTCATCGGACACAAAAGTGTATGTTTCATTGTTATTGCATATGAAGTTGATGTTGTGATGATGTCATTGGACACAGAAAGTGTATGTTTCATTGTTATTGCATATGAAGTTGATGTTGTGATGATGTCATCGGACACAGAAAGTGTATGTTTTATTGTTATTGCATATGAAGTTGATGTTGTGATGATGTCATTGGACACAGAAAGTGTATGTTTCATTGTTATTGCATATGTAGTTGATGTTGTGATGATGTCATTGGACAAAAGTGTATGTTTCATTGTTATTGCATATGAAGTTGATGTTGTGATGATGTCATTGGACAAAAGTGTATGTTTCATTGTTATTGCATATGAAGTTGATGTTGTGATGATGTCATCGGACACAGAAAGTGTATGTTTTATTGTTATTGCATATGTAGTTGATGTTGTGATGATGTCATTGGACACAGAAAGTGTATGTTTCATTGTTATTGCATATGAAGTTGATGTTGTGATGATGTCATTGGACAAAAGTGTATGTTTCATTGTTATTGCATATGAAGTTGATGTTGTGATGATGTCATTGGACACAGAAAGTGTATGTTTCATTGTTATTGCATATGAAGTTGATGTTGTGATGATGTCATCGGACACAGAAAGTGTATGTTTTATTGTTATTGCATATGAAGTTGATGTTGTGATGATGTCATTGGACACAGAAAGTGTATGTTTCATTGTTATTGCATATGTAGTTGATGTTGTGATGATGTCATTGGACAAAAGTGTATGTTTCATTGTTATTGCATATGAAGTTGATGTTGTGATGATGTCATTGGACAAAAGTGTATGTTTCATTGTTATTGCATATGAAGTTGATGTTGTGATGATGTCATCGGACACAGAAAGTGTATGTTTTATTGTTATTGCATATGTAGTTGATGTTGTGATGATGTCATTGGACACAGAAAGTGTATGTTTCATTGTTATTGCATATGAAGTTGATGTTGTGATGATGTCATTGGACAAAAGTGTATGTTTCATTGTTATTGCATATGAAGTTGATGTTGTGATGATGTCATTGGACACAGAAAGTGTATGTTTCATTGTTATTGCATATGAAGTTGATGTTGTGATGATGTCATTGGACACAAAAGTGTATGTTTCATTGTTATTGCATATGAAGTTGATGTTGTGATGATGTCATCGGACACAAAAGTGTGTGTTTCATTGTTATTGCATATGAAGTTGATGTTGTGATGATGTCATCGGACACAAAAGTGTATGTTTCATTGTTATTGCATATGAAGTTGATGTTGTGATGATGTCATCGGACACAAAAGTGTATGTTTCATTGTTATTGCATGTGAAGTTGATGTTGTGATGATGTCATCGGACACAGAAAGTGTATGTTTCATTGTTATTGCATATGTAGTTGATGTTGTGATGATGTCATTGGACAAAAGTGTATGTTTCATTGTTATTGCATATGAAGTTGATGTTGTGATGATGTCATTGGACAAAAGTGTATGTTTCATTGTTATTGCATATGAAGTTGATGTTGTGATGATGTCATTGGACAAAAGTGTATGTTTCATTGTTATTGCATATGAAGTTGATGTTGTGATGATGTCATTGGACAAAAGTGTATGTTTCATTGTTATTGCATATGAAGTTGATGTTGTGATGATGTCATCGGACACAGAAAGTGTATGTTTTATTGTTATTGCATATGTAGTTGATGTTGTGATGATGTCATTGGACACAGAAAGTGTATGTTTCATTGTTATTGCATATGAAGTTGATGTTGTGATGATGTCATTGGACAAAAGTGTATGTTTCATTGTTATTGCATATGAAGTTGATGTTGTGATGATGTCATTGGACACAGAAAGTGTATGTTTCATTGTTATTGCATATGAAGTTGATGTTGTGATGATGTCATTGGACACAAAAGTGTATGTTTCATTGTTATTGCATATGAAGTTGATGTTGTGATGATGTCATCGGACACAAAAGTGTATGTTTCATTGTTATTGCATATGAAGTTGATGTTGTGATGATGTCATCGGACACAAAAGTGTATGTTTCATTGTTATTGCATATGAAGTTGATGTTGTGATGATGTCATCGGACACAAAAGTGTATGATTCATTGTTATTGCATATGAAGTTGATGTTGTGATGATGTCATTGGACAAAAGTGTATGTTTCATTGTTATTGCATATGAAGTTGATGTTGTGATGATGTCATTGGACACAAAAGTGTATGTTTCATTGTTATTGCATATGAAGTTGATGTTGTGATGATGTCATTGGACAAAAGTGTATGTTTCATTGTTATTGCATATGAAGTTGATGTTGTGATGATGTCATTGGACAAAAGTGTATGTTTCATTGTTATTGCATATGAAGTTGATGTTGTGATGATGTCATTGGACACAAAAGTGTATGTTTCATTGTTATTGCATGTGAAGTTGATGTTGTGATGATGTCATCGGACACAGAAAGTGTATGATTCATTGTTATTGCATATGAAGTTGATGTTGTGATGATGTCATTGGACAAAAGTGTATGTTTCATTGTTATTGCATATGAAGTTGATGTTGTGATGATGTCATTGGACACAAAAGTGTATGTTTCATTGTTATTGCATATGAAGTTGATGTTGTGATGATGTCATTGGACAAAAGTGTATGTTTCATTGTTATTGCATATGAAGTTGATGTTGTGATGATGTCATTGGACAAAAGTGTATGTTTCATTGTTATTGCATATGAAGTTGATGTTGTGATGATGTCATTGGACACAAAAGTGTATGTTTCATTGTTATTGCATGTGAAGTTGATGTTGTGATGATGTCATCGGACACAGAAAGTGTATGTTTCATTGTTATTGCATATGAAGTTGATGTTGTGATGATGTCATTGGACAAAAGTGTATGTTTCATTGTTATTGCATATGAAGTTGATGTTGTGATGATGTCATTGGACAAAAGTGTATGTTTCATTGTTATTGCATATGAAGTTGATGTTGCGATGATGTCATTGGACACAAAAGTGTATGTTTCATTGTTATTGCATATGTAGTTGATGTTGTGATGATGTCATCGGACACAGAAAGTGTATGTTTCATTGTTATTGCATATGTAGTTGATGTTGTGATGATGTCATTGGACACGAGTGTATGTTTCATTGTTATTGCATATGTAGTTGATGTTGTGATGATGTCATCGGACACAGAAAGTGTATGTTTCATTGTTATTGCATATGAAGTTGATGTTGTGATGATGTCATCGGACACAAAAGTGTATGTTTCATTGTTATTGCATATGAAGTTGATGTTGTGATGATGTCATTGGACACAGAAAGTGTATGTTTCATTGTTATTGCATATGAAGTTGATGTTGTGATGATGTCATCGGACACAGAAAGTGTATGTTTTATTGTTATTGCATATGAAGTTGATGTTGTGATGATGTCATTGGACACAGAAAGTGTATGTTTCATTGTTATTGCATATGTAGTTGATGTTGTGATGATGTCATTGGACAAAAGTGTATGTTTCATTGTTATTGCATATGAAGTTGATGTTGTGATGATGTCATTGGACAAAAGTGTGTTTCATTGTTATTGCATATGAAGTTGATGTTGTGATGATGTCATCGGACACAGAAAGTGTATGTTTTATTGTTATTGCATATGTAGTTGATGTTGTGATGATGTCATTGGACACAGAAAGTGTATGTTTCATTGTTATTGCATATGAAGTTGATGTTGTGATGATGTCATTGGACAAAAGTGTATGTTTCATTGTTATTGCATATGAAGTTGATGTTGTGATGATGTCATTGGACACAGAAAGTGTATGTTTCATTGTTATTGCATATGAAGTTGATGTTGTGATGATGTCATTGGACACAAAAGTGTATGTTTCATTGTTATTGCATATGAAGTTGATGTTGTGATGATGTCATCGGACACAAAAGTGTGTGTTTCATTGTTATTGCATATGAAGTTGATGTTGTGATGATGTCATCGGACACAAAAGTGTATGTTTCATTGTTATTGCATATGAAGTTGATGTTGTGATGATGTCATCGGACACAAAAGTGTATGTTTCATTGTTATTGCATGTGAAGTTGATGTTGTGATGATGTCATCGGACACAGAAAGTGTATGTTTCATTGTTATTGCATATGAAGTTGATGTTGTGATGATGTCATTGGACAAAAGTGTATGTTTCATTGTTATTGCATATGAAGTTGATGTTGTGATGATGTCATTGGACAAAAGTGTATGTTTCATTGTTATTGCATATGAAGTTGATGTTGTGATGATGTCATTGGACAAAAGTGTATGTTTCATTGTTATTGCATATGAAGTTGATGTTGTGATGATGTCATCGGACACAGAAAGTGTATGTTTTATTGTTATTGCATATGTAGTTGATGTTGTGATGATGTCATTGGACACAGAAAGTGTATGTTTCATTGTTATTGCATATGAAGTTGATGTTGTGATGATGTCATTGGACAAAAGTGTATGTTTCATTGTTATTGCATATGAAGTTGATGTTGTGATGATGTCATTGGACACAGAAAGTGTATGTTTCATTGTTATTGCATATGAAGTTGATGTTGTGATGATGTCATTGGACACAAAAGTGTATGTTTCATTGTTATTGCATATGAAGTTGATGTTGTGATGATGTCATCGGACACAAAAGTGTATGTTTCATTGTTATTGCATATGAAGTTGATGTTGTGATGATGTCATCGGACACAAAAGTGTATGTTTCATTGTTATTGCATATGAAGTTGATGTTGTGATGATGTCATCGGACACAAAAGTGTATGATTCATTGTTATTGCATATGAAGTTGATGTTGTGATGATGTCATTGGACAAAAGTGTATGTTTCATTGTTATTGCATATGAAGTTGATGTTGTGATGATGTCATTGGACACAAAAGTGTATGTTTCATTGTTATTGCATATGAAGTTGATGTTGTGATGATGTCATTGGACAAAAGTGTATGTTTCATTGTTATTGCATATGAAGTTGATGTTGTGATGATGTCATTGGACAAAAGTGTATGTTTCATTGTTATTGCATATGAAGTTGATGTTGTGATGATGTCATTGGACACAAAAGTGTATGTTTCATTGTTATTGCATGTGAAGTTGATGTTGTGATGATGTCATCGGACACAGAAAGTGTATGTTTCATTGTTATTGCATATGAAGTTGATGTTGTGATGATGTCATTGGACAAAAGTGTATGTTTCATTGTTATTGCATATGAAGTTGATGTTGTGATGATGTCATTGGACAAAAGTGTATGTTTCATTGTTATTGCATATGAAGTTGATGTTGCGATGATGTCATTGGACACAAAAGTGTATGTTTCATTGTTATTGCATATGAAGTTGATGTTGTGATGATGTCATTGGACACGAGTGTATGTTTCATTGTTATTGCATATGAAGTTGATGTTGTGATGATGTCATTGGACACAGAAAGTGTATGTTTCATTGTTATTGCATATGAAGTTGATGTTGTGATGATGTCATTGGACACGAGTGTATGTTTCATTGTTATTGCATATGAAGTTGATGTTGTGATGATGTCATTGGACACAGAAAGTGTATGTTTCATTGTTATTGCATATGTAGTTGATGTTGTGATGATGTCATTGGACACAGAAAGTGTATGTTTCATTGTTATTGCATATGAAGTTGATGTTGTGATGATGTCATCGGACAAAAATGTATGTTTCATTGTTATTGCATATGAAGTTGATGTTGTGATGATGTCATCGGACACAGAAAATGTATGTTTCATTGTTATTGCATATGAAGTTGATGTTGTGATGATGTCATCGGACACAGAAAGTGTATGTTTCATTGTTATTGCATATGAAGTTGATGTTGTGATGATGTCATTGGACACAGAAAGTGTATGTTTCATTGTTATTGCATATGAAGTTGATGTTGTGATGATGTCATTGGACACAGAAAGTGTATGTTTCATTGTTATTGCATATGTAGTTGATGTTGTGATGATGTCATTGGACAAAAGTGTATGTTTCATTGTTATTGCATATGTAGTTGATGTTGTGATGATGTCATTGGACACAGAAAGTGTATGTTTTATTGTTATTGCATATGTAGTTGATGTTGTGATGATGTCCTTGGACAAAAGTGTATGTTTCATTGTTATTGCATATGTAGTTGATGTTGTGATGATGTCATTGGACACAGAAAGTGTATGTTTTATTGTTATTGCATATGTAGTTGATGTTGTGATGATGTCATTGGACAAAAGTGTATGTTTCATTGTTATTGCATATGAAGTTGATGTTGTGATGATGTCATCGGACACAGAAAATGTATGTTTCATTGTTATTGCATATGAAGTTGATGTTGTGATGATGTCATCGGACACAGAAAGTGTATGTTTCATTGTTATTGCATATGAAGTTGATGTTGTGATGATGTCATCGGACACAGAAAGTGTATGTTTCATTGTTATTGCATATGAAGTTGATGTTGTGATGATGTCATTGGACACAGAAAGTGTATGTTTCATTGTTATTGCATATGAAGTTGATGTTGTGATGATGTCATTGGACAAAAGTGTATGTTTCATTGTTATTGCATATGAAGTTGATGTTGTGATGATGTCATTGGACACAAAAGTGTATGTTTCATTGTTATTTCATATGAAGTTAATGTTGTGATGATGTCATTGGACACAGAAAGTGTATGTTTCATTGTTATTGCATATGAAGTTAATGTTGTGATGATGTCATCGGACACACAAGTGTATGTTTCATTGTTATTGCATATGAAGTTGATGTTGTGATGATGTCATCGGACACACAAGTGTATGTTTCATTGTTATTGCATATGAAGTTGATGTTGTGATGATGTCATCGGACAAAAATGTATGTTTCATTGTTATTTCCAAATGAGAGAATTCCTCTTTATAAGAAGGCTATGTCCATTGGATGTCATGTCAGCTGGCAGCACTTGAAAGAGCTTCTTTTTCCTTCTTCTCTGCATCAATAAATCAAAAAGAACAAATATGATTTTCTTCATCACTCCCAACAAGGTCAATTTCCCCGTGTCTGCTGGGAGTGATGAGGAAGTGGAACATTGATTGTTTCAAAGCAGTGTTTCATGTGTGCTGTGTGAGTACACTTGGATGTTGTTGACATTGTACACTTGAATGTTGTTGACATTGTACACTTGAATGTTGTTGACATTGTACACTTGAATGTTGTTGACATTGTACACTTGAATGTTGTTGACATTGTACACTTGAATGTTGTTGACATTGTACACTTGGATGTTGTTGACATTGTACACTTGAATGTTGTTGACATTGTACACTTGAATGTTGTTGACATTGTACACTTGGATGTTGTTGACATTGTACACTTGAATGTTGTTGACATTGTACACTTGAATGTTGTTGACATTGTACACTTGGATGTTGTTGACATTGTACACTTGAATGTTGTTGACATTGTACACTTGAATGTTGTTGACATTGTACACTTGAATGTTGTTGACATTGTACACTTGAATGTTGTTGACATTGTACACTTGGATGTTGTTGACATTGTACACTTGAATGTTGTTGACATTGTACACTTGAATGTTGTTGACATTGTACACTTGGATGTTGTTGACATTGTACACTTGAATGTTGTTGACATTGTACACTTGAATGTTGTTGACATTGTACACTTGGATGTTGTTGACATTGTACACTTGGATGTTGTTGACATTGTACACTTGAATGTTGTTGACATTGTACACTTGGATGTTGTTGACATTGTACACTTGGATGTTGTTGACATTGTACACTTGAATGTTGTTGACATTGTACACTTGAATGTTGTTGACATTGTACACTTGAATGTTGTTGACATTGTACACTTGGATGTTGTTGACATTGTACACTTGGATGTTGTTGACATTGTACACTTGGATGTTGTTGACATTGTACACTTGAATGTTGTTGACATTGTACACTTGGATGTTGTTGACATTGTACACTTGAATGTTGTTGACATTGTACACTTGGATGTTGTTGACATTGTACACTTGGATGTTGTTGACATTGTACACTTGAATGTTGTTGACATTGTACACTTGAATGTTGTTGACATTGTACACTTGAATGTTGTTGACATTGTACACTTGAATGTTGTTGACATTGTACACTTGGATGTTGTTGACATTGTACACTTGGATGTTGTTGACATTGTACACTTGAATGTTGTTGACATTGTACACTTGAATGTTGTTGACATTGTACACTTGGATGTTGTTGACATTGTACACTTGAATGTTGTTGACATTGTACACTTGAATGTTGTTGACATTGTACACTTGGATGTTGTTGACATTGTACACTTGAATGTTGTTGACATTGTACACTTGAATGTTGTTGACATTGTACACTTGGATGTTGTTGACATTGTACACTTGAATGTTGTTGACATTGTACACTTGGATGTTGTTGACATTGTACACTTGGATGTTGTTGACATTGTACACTTGAATGTTGTTGACATTGTACACTTCAATGTTGTTGACATTGTACACTTGGATGTTGTTGACATTGTACACTTGAATGTTGTTGACATTGTACACTTGAATGTTGTTGACATTGTACACTTGAATTTTGTTGACATTGTACACTTGAATGTTGTTGACATTGTACACTTGGATGTTGTTGACATTGTACACTTGAATGTTGTTGACATTGTACACTTGAATGTTGTTGACATTGTACACTTGGATGTTGTTGACATTGTACACTTGGATGTTGTTGACATTGTACACTTGAATGTTGTTGACATTGTACACTTCAATGTTGTTGACATTGTACACTTGGATGTTGTTGACATTGTACACTTGAATGTTGTTGACATTGTACACTTGAATGTTGTTGACATTGTACACTTGGATGTTGTTGACATTGTACACTTGAATGTTGTTGACATTGTACACTTGAATGTTGTTGACATTGTACACTTGGATGTTGTTGACATTGTACACTTGAATGTTGTTGACATTGTACACTTGGATGTTGTTGACATTGTACACAATACAGACAAACAAAACCAGCAGCAAGAAGCGACGCTCACAATTCTGAGGTTCATGAATGCATCTGGCTCCTCCTGACCGTGATTGGTGCTTAATGAGGAAGTGTTGTTGTTGTTGTTGTTGTTGTCGTCACTTTTCTACATTGCTATCAATTGTACAGTCTTAGTAGATCACCTGCAACATGCCCAGTACTTTGTACGCACTATTTACTGTAGTACTTGTTGTTTGGAGCTCATGTATGTAGCAAGTTAGACTAATATTGGAGTAGACTCAGTGGATACCGCTGCTAGTGTGGAAGGAGTATGTTTGCACTCGTGCACTCGTGCACTGAAGAGTTTGGGGAAATGTTTCGTCTGGGAAAGTGAGAGCAGCTTTCCTTGGTACAATAAGGTTTTTCTGTATAATATATATATATATATATATATATATATATATATATATATATATATATATATATATATATATATATATATATATATATATATATATATATATATATATATATATATATATATATGTATATATATATATATATATATATATATATATATATATACATACACATATATATATATACATATATACGTATATATACATATATATATATATATATATATATATATATATATACATATATATATATATATGTATATATATATATATATATATATATATATATATATATATATATATATATATATATATATATATATATATATATATATATATATATTATATATATATATATATATATATATATATATATATATAAAAATAAAAAATAAAAAATAAAAAAATAAAAAAATAAAAATACAAAAAATAAAAAAATAAAAAAATATATATATATATATCTATATATAATATATATATACATAATATATTATATTAATGGGGGATATGTAGTTTGAGTCCAGAAACTTAGTCCAATCAAAGTGAGTGAGTTGAGTTTCCATCTGCTCAGCGACACGGCAGACAGAATGGAACCGACAACCTGGACACTCAGCAGCGCTCGTCCAAGCCTGTCGTTTACCTCTGACAACATTTCTGTGGTTTATCTCCGCCACCATCTTTACAAGCTGACAACATTTCTGCTACTTCTCCTTGGCAGCCCAGCTGCAAACATCTGGACTTTGTCTGCCAGACACATTTAGGATGAAGTCAACTTCAATGCTTGACTTCCTGTTCACAAGACAACTTTAGACCACGCCTGAAGAACACAAGAAGTGTGATAACATCCATCCATTTTCTACCGCTTGTCCCTTTTGGGGTGGCAGGGGGGTGCCGGAGCCTATCTCAGCTGCATTAACATTATTATTATTATTATTATTATTATTACATGTTTACTTTTACTGCTCACATGAATGGACTACTTCTTGTCAGCTGGATGTAGACAAAGACCACCATGGTGCTCATCTGGTCAGTGGGAGGCAGGTCAGAGGTCACAGTGCGGCCATCTTGTCTTGCTGCTGTCACACATTGTTATTCAAACACTGTCAGGGAATATGCCGCTGCAGAGGCAGCAGATACATGGCAGAGTGTGTGTGTGCGTGTGTGAGTGTGTGTGTGTGTGTGTGTGTGTGTGTGTGTGTGTGTGTGTGTGTGTGTGTGTGTGTGTGTGTGTGTGTGTGTGTGTGTGTGTGTGTGTGTGTGTGTGTGTGTGTGTGTGCATGTATGTGGGAAAGTGCGTATGTGTATCTCGCATATATTTGTGTTATTATTTTTAACTATGCTTCAACTTTTAGATCAACTTCCTGTCTTTCTCTCGATATAAAGTCGTTTTAAAAAAAAAAAAAAAGTATTCAGTGTGTAGCATATTCTGCGCTAGCATATTTCTTCTTTCTTACTGCGTATTGTTACTATCGTGTAGTACACATGTGTCATACTCAAGGCCCGGGGGCCAGATGTGGCCCGCCACTTCATTTTATTTGGCCCTGGAAATAATATGTATCAATCAAGTACTGTAACTTTTCTTTCTAAATGTATTCTTTCTTTCTGTTTTGGCCGAAAAAAATATATGTACTCCATGTAATGGTAAATAATGTTCACTTAAATATTGTTTAATTATGCAAAAATATATCATCAAACCATTTTTTCAATAGAAATAAATACTAATAATAATGATTTCAAAGCAAGTTATCCATCAAATTGTGCAATGTAAAAAGTAGCAATAGATTTCATGGTCAAATTGTGAAATTTACTGTGCTTTTTACAGCATTTCTCTCTAAATGAAAAAACAACAGGACTTTTTTTTACTGTAATAAACTGTGGTGTCGTTTTGGCATTTACAGTAATACACCCAAAAATCTACACTTGTTGATTTGCGGTAAAAAAAAAAAAAAAAAAAGATTTACTTTAAAAAACTTTTTTTTTTTTTAAATTTACAGTAAAAAAACACTTGTAAATGTTACAGTAAAATGTGGTGCCGTTTTGGCATTTACAGTAATACACCAAAAAATCTACACTTGTTGATTTGCGGTAAAAAAAAAAAAAAAAAAAAAGATTTACTGTAAAAAACTTTTTTTTTTTTTAAATTTACAGTAAAAAAAACACATGTAAATGTTACAGTAAATATGGTGCCGTTTTGGCATTTACAGTAATACACCAAAAAATCTACACTTGTTGATTTGCGGTAAAAAAAAAAAAAAGATTTACTGTAAAAAACTTTTTTTTTTAATTTACAGTAAACAAAACACATGTAAATGTTACAGTAAACTGTGGTGTCGTTTTGGCATTTACAGTAATACACCAAAAAATCTACACTTGTTGATTTGCGGTTAAAAAAAATAAATAAATAAAGATTTCCTGTAAAATTTCTTTTTTTAAATTATTTACAGTAAAAAAAACAAATTTAAATTTTACAGTAAACTGTGGTGTCGTTTTGGCATTTACAGTAATACACCAAAAAATCTACACTTGTTTATTTGCAGTAAAAAAAAAAAAAAAAAAAAATATTTCCTGTAAAATTTCATTTTTTTTAATTTACAGTAAAAAAACACATGTAAATGTTACAGTAAAATGTGGTGCCGTTTTGGCATTTACAGTAATACACCAAAAAATCTACACTTGTTGATTTGCGGTAAAAAAAAAAAAAAAAAAAAAGATTTACTGTAAAAAACGTTTTTTTTTAAATTTACAGTAAAAAAACCACATGTAAATGTTACAGTAAAATGTGGTGCCGTTTTGGAATTTACAGTAATACACCAAAAAATCTACACTTGTTAATTTGCGGTAAAAAAAATAATAATAATAAAGATTTTCTGTAAAATTTCTTTTTTTAAATTATTTACAGTAAAAAAAACAAATTTAAATTTTACAGTAAACTGTGGTGTCGTTTTGGCATTTACAGTAATACACCAAAAAATCTACACTTGTTTATTTGCAGTAAAAAAAAAAAAAAAAAAAAATATTTCCTGTAAAATTTCATTTTTTTTAATTTACAGTAAAAAAACACATGTAAATGTTACAGTAAAATGTGGTGCCGTTTTGGCATTTACAGTAATACACCAAAAAATCTACACTTGTTGATTTGCGGTAAAAAAAAAAAAAAAAAAAAGATTTACTGTAAAAAACGTTTTTTTTTAAATTTACAGTAAAAAAACCACATGTAAATGTTACAGTAAACTGTGGTGTCGTTTTGGCATTTACAGTAATACACCAAAAAATCTACACTTGTTGATTTGCGGTTAAAAAAAATAAATAAATAAAGATTTCCTGTAAAATTTCTTTTTTTAAATTATTTACAGTAAAAAAAACAAATTTAAATTTTACAGTAAACTGTGGTGTCGTTTTGGCATTTACAGTAATACACCAAAAAATCTACACTTGTTTATTTGCAGTAAAAAAAAAAAAAAAAAAATATTTCCTGTAAAATTTCATTTTTTTTAATTTACAGTAAAAAAACACATGTAAATGTTACAGTAAAATGTGGTGCCGTTTTGGCATTTACAGTAATACACCAAAAAATCTACACTTGTTGATTTGCGGTAAAAAAAAAAAAAAAAAAAAGATTTACTGTAAAAAACGTTTTTTTTTAAATTTACAGTAAAAAAACCACATGTAAATGTTACAGTAAAATGTGGTGCCGTTTTGGAATTTACAGTAATACACCAAAAAATCTACACTTGTTAATTTGCGGTAAAAAAAATAATAATAATAAAGATTTTCTGTAAAATTTCTTTTTTTTTATTTACAGTAAAAAAACAAATGTCAATTTTACAGTAAACGATGGTGCCGTTTTGGCATTTACAGTTATACACCGAAAAATCTACACTTGTTGATTTGCAGCACAAAAAAAGATAAAAAATAAAATAAAAAAGATTTACTGTAAAATTTAATTGTTTTTAATTTACAGTAAAAAAAAACAAAAGTACATTGTAAAGTAAACTGTGGTGCCGTTTTGGCATTTACAGTAATACACCGAAAAATCTACACTTGTTGATTTGCGGTACAAAAAAAATAACGAAAAAGATTTACTGTAAAATTTCATTTTTTTTTTTAAAATTTACAATAAAAAAAACTAATGTAAATCTTACAGTAAACTGTGGTGCCGTTTTGGCATTTAAAGTAATACACCCAAAAATCTACACTTGTTGATTTGTGGTAAAAAACAAAAAACAAAAACAAAAAAAACCCTGTAAAATGTCTTTTTTAAAAAAAAATTTACAGTAAAAAAACAAATGTAAACTGTACAGTAAACAGTGGTGTCATTTTGGCATTTACAGTAATACACCGAAAAATCTACACTTGTTTATTTGCGGCACAAAAAAAGATAAAAAATAAAATAAAAAAAATTTACTGTAAAATTTCATTTTTTTAAAAATTTACAGTAAAAAAAACAAATGTAAATTTTACAGTAAATTGTGGTGCCGTTTTGGCATTTACAGTAATACACCGAAAAATCTACACTTGTTGATTTGCGGTAAAAAAATAAAAAATAAAAAAACCTGTAAAATGTAATTGTTTTTAATTTACAGTAAAAAAACAAAAGTAAATTGTAAAGTAAACTGTGGTGCCGTTTTGGCATTTACAGTAATACACCGAAAAATCTACACTTGTTAAATTTGCGGTACAAAAAAAATAACGAAAAAGATTTACTGTAAAATGTCATTTTTAAAAAAAATTTACAGTAAAAAAACTAATGTAAATCTTACAGTAAACTGTGGTGCCGTTTTGGCATTTAAAGTAATACACCCAAAAATCTACACTTGTTGATTTGTGGTAAAAAACAAAAAAAAACCTTTAAATTTTTTATTTTTTTTTAATTTACAGTAAAAAAAACTAATGTAAATCTTACAGTAAACTGTGGTGCCGTTTTGGCATTTACAGTAATACACCCAAAAATCTACACTTGTTGATTTGTGGTACAAAAAAAATAACGAAAAAGATTTACTGTAATATTTCATTTTTTTTTTAAATTTACAGTAAAAAAAACTAATGTAAATCTTACAGTAAACTGTGGTGCCGTTTTGGTATTTAAAGTAATACACCCAAAAATCTACACTTGTTGATTTGTGGTAAAAAAAACAAAAAAAACAAACAAAAAAAACCCTGTAAAATTTCATTTTTTTAAATTTACAGTAAAAAAACAAATGTAAATTGTACAGTAAACGGTGGTGCCGTTTTGGCATTTACAGTAATACACCGAAAAATCTACACTTGTTTATTTGCGGCACAAAAAAAGATAAAAAATAAAATAAAAAGATTTACTGTAAAATTTCATTTTTTTTAAATTTACAGTAAAAAAAACAAATGTAAATTTTACAGTAAACTGTGGTGCCGTTTTGGCATTTACAGTAATACACAGAAAAATCTACACTTGTTGATTTGCGGTAAAAAAAAATAATTAAAAAAACCTGTAAAATTTAATTGTTTTTAATTTACAGTAAAAAAACAAAAGTAAATTGTAAAGTAAACTGTGGTGCCGTTTCGGCATTTACAGTAATACACCGAAAAATCTACACTTGTTGATTTGCGGTACAAAAAAAAAACGAAAAAGATTTACTGTAAAATTTCATTTTTTTTTAAAATTTACAGTAAAAAAAACTAATGTAAATCTTACAGTAAACGGTGGTGCCGTCTTGGCATTTAAAGTAATACACCCAAAAATCTACACTTGTTGATTTGTGGTAAAAAAAAAAAATAAAAAAAATAAAAAAACCCTGTAAAATTTCATTTTTTAAAAATTTACAGTAAAAAAAACAAATGTAAATTGTACAGTAAACGGTGGTGCCGTTTTGGCATTTACAGTAATACACCGAAAAATCTATACTTGTTTATTTGCGGCACAAAAAAAGATAAAAAAATAAAATAAAAAAGATTTACTGTAAAATTTCATTTTTTTTAAATTTACAGTAAAAAAACAAATATAAATTTTACAGTAAACTGTGGTGCCGTTTTGGCATTTACAGTAATACACAGAAAAATCTACACTTGTTGATTTGCGGTAAAAAAATAAATTAAAAAAAAACCTGTAAAATTTAATTGTTTTTAATTTACAGTAAAAAAACTAATGTAAATCTTACAGTAGACTGTGGTGCCGTTTTGGCATTTACAGTAATACACCCAAAAATCTACACTTGTTGATTTGGGGGGGGATAAAAATTAAAAAAGATTTACTGTAAAATTTAATTAAAAAAAAAAAGTACAGTAAAAAAACAAATGTAAATTTTACACTAAAATGTGGTGCCGTTTTGGCATCTACAGTAATACACCCAAAAAATCTACAAAATAAAAGATTTACTGTCAAATTTCTTTTTTTTAAAAAAAATTTACAGTAAAAAAGCTAATGTACATTTTACAGTTAACTGTGGTGCCGTTTTGGCATTTACAGTAATACAGTGGTCCCCAACCACTGGGCCGCGGCCCGGTACCGGTCCGCGGACCGATTGGTACCGGGCCGCGCAAGAAATTAAAAATAAATAAATAAATTAATTAATTAAATTAAAAAAAAAAAAGGTTTTTTTTAATTTTTATTTTTAAATTAAATCAACATAAAAACACTATATATACATATTGTGTATGTGTATGTCAATATAGATCAATACAGTCTGCAGGTATACAGTCCGTAAGCACACATGATTGTATTTCTTTATGAAAAAAAAAAATGAAAAAAAAAACAAACGAAAAAAAACAACAACATCCCCCCCCCCCCCCACCCCCCGGTCCGTGGGACACATTTTCAAGCGTTGACCGGTCCCCAGCTACAAAAAGGTTGGGGACCACTGCAGTAATACACCGAAAAATCTACACTTGTTGATTTGCAGTAAAAAAATTAAATAAATAAATAAATAGATAAAGATTTACTGTAAAATTTCATTCTTTTTATTTACAGTAAAAAAAACAAATGTACGTATTACAGTAAAATTCTGGCAACTGAGCTGCCTTTTTTTTTTTTTTTACCATCAAATCAGCAGTACTGTTTTTCCATTTACAGTAACATACACTACAACATCGTTTTTAATCATATTTATTTTGATATTGTTTTTATATTGGCTTTATATTTATTTATTTTTCGTTTTTATTCAGTCATTGGTGGAGCTCAGGATAACATTTGAATATTGTTTTCAATATTTTTGGAACCATTTGTGTTGTTTAAATGTGCTACACAAATCAAGTGGATTGGATTGGATACATTTTGAGGTGAAATTATTGCAAATTACCATATTTTTTTTACATTTTACATTTTGAAAAATCTACTAATAAAATGCATTTAAAAAAAAAAAAAGGTGTATAATAGTATTCGCTGTTAGAAGCGGCCCTCTGGGGCCAAACATAACTAGTGAAAAACACTAGTGTAGTATACAATATACTTGAACACACGCCGCGGTCACGTGACCCGCCATTGAGGTACGTGCCAGTGGGGTCGGAGGTCACCGCCGTCGCCTTTCTGTAACAAACACAAAGGTGCGGGATTGATTTGTCGGCCGTCAACACGCCGCCGCTTCACTCCGTCTGCCATGCGGCTTGATCGATGTTTTCATTCCTCCCACATCAAGAGAGAGTGTGTGTGTGTGTGTGTGTGTGTGTGTGTGTGTGTGTGTGTGTGTGTGTGTGTGTGTGTGTGTGTGTGTGTGTGCGTGTTTTATGCGTTAACAGATAAAACATCCCTCCTGTCCCGTGTAACCCCAGATGTAATGTTCTTGTAATGAATATCTATAAACCACAGCCAGGCATCTGGACGAGACGCAGTAACCACACACACACACTTTAACACACACACACACTTTAAAACACACAAACACTTAAACACACACACACACACACACACACACACACACACACACATGCAAGATTACTTTTGACTGCCCTTATGCAGTTCTCTGCGGCGCACAAGAGCAGTCAAAGTGATCTCGCGGGTCATTTCTGCGTGGTGGTTGCCATGGAGACGAGGGCAAGCAAATGAAAGCTCTTAAAGGGAAGCAACGTCGCAGGTTCAAATCCCCGCCGTCGGCGCGTTTTGCTGCGAGCCAGACGCCGTCCTGAGAGGTTAGCGACCGCACTTCTGGCACGTGAGTGTCACCTTGTGAGGAGGGGTAAAAAAAAAAAAGCCCCCCCCCCCCACCCCTGATTCGCTGTTTCGCAAAGTGAAAGTGAAAGTGATGGAGGCCGGCCTTGATTCTTTGAGTGCTTTCTCGTCGCTTTTATGGACGAGTCGGGCTGCGCTTGTTCAAGACCGATGGAGTGCAGGAGCAGTGGAGTCAGGGCCTCGATGACAGGAAGGAACATCAACGTGCTAAGTGGCCCTATTGCACACACTATATAAGCCCCGCCCACTAAATGTTAGAAGAAAAACTAGCGGGCTTTAAGTGGCAGATGTATACCTTGTGAAATGAGATGTATACACATAAATAATCTGTAAATGTTTATTTACATACCTTAATTGTTTCCAAACACGGCAGTAAAACGGCTGTTCCAACAAAACGTCTGTCAGGTTCAAACATCTATTAGACGAGACAAGAAGCAAGGAATTAAAACAGAGACGGGATTCAATTTAGCTCATGAGGAGAAACGTCTGGACTGCGACTTCGTACAGTCTTCCACCACGCTCTGAAGGCAGTTCCCATGCGCTCCTCTTTCATTCGGACATTTTCTGCTCCAAAGGGGAGGTGGTCATAAACAGCTGTTGCACTCGGTCATAAACAGTTCAAAGAAAAGGTGCCTGGAGCGGTGTCGGGTCCTGCTTCCCTCTCTGCTTTGTAGATCTCGGGTCAGGACGAGATCTTCCTGTGGCTGACAATAGATCAAAGAAACCGACACCTCCATGTCGCATCAGAGACAGGAGTCAATTTAGCTCATGAGGAGAAACGTCTGGACTGCGACTTCGTACAGTCTTCCACCACGCTCTAAAGGCAGTTTCCATGCGCTCTTCTTTAATTTGGACATTTCCTGATTACATATCCGCAGCTGCTCCTAAGGGGAGGTGGTCATAAACAGCTGTTGCACTCGGTCATAAACAGTTCAAATAAAAAGTGCCTGGAGCGGCGTCGGGTCCTGCTTCCCTCTCCGCTTTGTAGATCTCGGGCCAGGACGAGATCTTCCTGTGGCTGACAATAGATCAAAGAAACCGACACCTCCATGTCGCATCCCATTGCACACAGTGGAGTTTTACAAGCCTTTTGCTTGATAAGATGAAAGACAGCTTTTGTCTTCTCGCCTGAACTCAATGCAACACAAAGTTGTGTGATAACTTCTATACAATTATTCTTACAACGTCAGTCGTCGTCATGGACCCGCTAGCTGCGCAAGCTAGCTCTCCAATCAGCGGAACAGACTCGATAACTCCACGGTGACAGTTTTGGTGAATTGACTTGAGGAATTTGTGAAACCGAAACAATTCAAAAAAGAATGCCGTTGTAAGTTAATGAAACTAACACAGACACTCGCAAACCTGTTAGCATATTAGCTAGTTACGCTAGCACGTAAAAATGTGCATGAAAACACTCCTACAGACGACTTTTTTTAGTAAGTAATGATTGTTTTAGTTATATTGTAAAACTTACAACTTTACTTGGAGCGGTGAATGACCAATCCATACGAGTAGAAACGCTATGGATGGCTATAAGACAGAGACGCACTTGTACTGCAGGTTTAAAGCTCAGTTTGAACGGAAGGGCGACGCAGCACCTGCGGACTCGTCTCAAAGATTACGCCCTAGCACAAACCGTGACATACCTTTTACGTGTATTTGCCAGTTTTTTTTATCAGATGGTTTTATCAACTTTATAATAATAATAATAATAATAATAATAATAATAATAATAATAATTATTATTATTATTATTGTTATTATTATTATTATTATTATTATTATTATTATTATTATTATTATTATTATTATTATTATTGTATTATTATTGTATTATTATTATTATTATTATTATTTTTGTATTATTATTATTATTGTAAAGTTATTATTATTATTAAGATAATAATAATAATAATAATAATAATAATAATAATAATAATAATAATAATAATAATAACAAGAATAATAATAATTATTATTGTATTATTATTATTATTGTATTATTATTATTATTATTATTATCATTATATTAATATTATCATCAATATTATTGTTATTAGTGGCTCAGACTAAATCTTCTGGTGTGAAAACAAGGTTGCTGCTATCAGATGTTACCATGCCAACTTATTATTATTATTATTATTATTATTATTATTATTAGTGAATGAGACTAAATCTTCTGTTATCAGATGTTCCCATGTCAACTTATTATTATGATTATATTATTACTAATATAATAATAATTATTATTATTGTTATTATTATTATTAATATTAATATTAATATTAATATTAATATTATTGTTATTGTTATTAGTGGCTCAGAATAAATCTTATGGTGTGAAGACTAGGTTGTTGCTGTCAGATGTTACCATGTCAACTAATTATTATTGTTATTATTATTATTATTACTATTATTAGTATTATTATTATATTATTACTAATATTATTTTAATTGTATTTTTATTATTATTATTATTAGTGGATGAGACTATATCTTCTGCTGTCAGATGTTCCCATGTCAACTTATTATTATTATTATTATTATTATTATTATTACTATTATTAGTATTATTATTATATTATTACTAATATTATTTTAATTGTATTTTTATTATTATTATTATTAGTAGTAGTATTATTAGTGGATGAGACTAAATGTTCTGCTGTCAGATGTTCCCATGTCAATGTATTATTATTATTATTATTATTATTATTATTATTATTATTATTAGTGGATGAGATGTCAGATGTTCCCATGTCAAGATGTGTGAGGTGGTGGTGAAGTGAGACTAAGCAGCATCCAGACTTCATGAGATTAGAGCACAATCAGCCTTTCTTTCGCTGCTCGCCAAATAACGAGCCCCGAGGTCGCCTGCCCACTCGTTAAGTCCTCATCAACTCATCTCATTGGATCATGACCTCATCGTCCGCCCTGACCCCCGCTTCACCACTGGACCAGACGTCTTAGTCCCAATTTGCTCTCGGAAATGTCATTTACTCTCGGAATTTTCACCCTCTTTTACCTGGCCATTACCCCCCCCCACCCCCCCGTCCATCTTTAACCCGTCTGGACAGGAGAAACATTCAAATGGAGCTGCACTCTTTTGGAACGTTGTCTATCATTCACAATCCTCGTGTAAGACGAGAACACTTTTATCTTTTGTGTGCATTCTAAATAGGGAATAAACGCTAGCAAGAGTCAGCTAACAAAGCAGTCAGCGTAAGTCGCACTATTCCGCCTATAAAGTGCTTAAAAAACATCCAAAAACCTCCATCGAGGTTTTATATACACACTGTAAGTATATATGTAGTATCTAGTAACATTCATAATAACATGTAATATTTACATATTTTCGTCATTTGAAACATACATCACAATGTTCACTTTTACTTTCGACAACACCACCACTCATTTTTGATCCTGAATATACGGAGGATGATCTACAAGTTTTAGAAGCCGTGCGCTAAACACTAAGCATCATGTAGCAGTATTGCTAAGCGCTAAACAAGATACACGAGCATAACAAAACAATCACTTACTGTACAATGTCTGCTCTCACTGGGATAAAGACTGACGGGATGTTTATATATTTACATGAAGAATTCATCATAATCCTCACAAAGAGTTAGAAAAGTGTGTGTCTTTTGGTGTCTTTCTCACCGTCTCCGGGTCTAAGTTGTATGTTGAAGTTGACCAGCTTGTCAGATTATGTCCACAACCCTCTACTATCCAGGTGAGAGGCATGATTGATCATCTGGAAATAACTTTCACCAACTCAGAGGCGATGCAGCAGCTCAATATGTCAATATAGCAGCATAAGCTAGTGAGCTCTCTAAAAGTAGTTCCTCTGTGTTAGCACATATAATAACAATATCTCTAATACTTGTTAAAAATCGGGTTATGACATGTATATGGAGTATTGTTGGCACTTTTAGGATGTTTTTAGAGGACTTTATGGGCGCAATGGAGTATGGTATTGTTAGCCGCCTTCGACTTGCCCTATTTTACGCTTTAGAATGCATAACAGACATAAAGATTGTGAAAGATAAGCCAAATTCCCCTTGAATGATCTATTTTGTCAAGTATTTTTGTGGGTTCTGGTTTGACAACATGTCCAGGTGAGTTCAGCTGAGACCCCCCCTTATGGGCGGAATAGAGCATGGAATTTTTAGCCGCCTTCGACTTGCCCTATTTTACGATTTAGAATGCATAAAAGACATAAAGATTGTGAAAGATAAGCCAAATTCCCCTTGAATGATCTATTTTGTCAAGTATTATTGTGGGTTCTGGCTTGACAACATGTCCAGGTGAGTTCAGCTGAGACCCCCCCTATGGGCGCAATTGAGTATGGTATTGTTAGCTGCCTTCAACTTGCCCTATTTTCGAATTAAAATGCATAAAAGACATAAAGACTGTGAAAGATAAGCCAAATTCCCCTTGAATGATCTATTTTATCAAGTATTATTGTGGGTTCTGGCTTGACAACATGTCCAGGTGAGTTCAGCTGAGACCCCCCCTCCCTTATGGGCGCAATGGAGTATGGTATTGTTAGCTGCCTTCAACTTGCCCTATTTTACGCTTTAGAATGCATAACAGACATAAAGATTGTGAAAGATAAGCCAAATTCCCCTTGAATGATCTATTTTGTCAAGTATTTTAGTGGGTTCTGGCTTGACAACATGTCCAGGTGAGTTCAGCTGAGACCCCCCCTTATGGGCGCAATGGAGTATGATATTGTTAGCCGCCTTCGACTTGCCCTATTTAACGATTTAGAATGCATAAAAGACATAAAGATTGTGAAAGATAAGCCAAATTCCCCTTGAATTATCTATTTGGTCAAGTATTTTAGTGGGTTCTGGCTTGACAACATGTCCAGGTGAGTTCAGCTGAGACCCCCCCCCTATGGGCGCAATTGAGTATGGTATTGTTAGCTGCCTTCAACTTGCCCTATTTTACGCTTTAGAATGCATAACAGACATAAAGATTGTGAAAGATAAGCCAAATTCCCCTTGAATGATCTATTTTGTCAAGTATTTTTGTGGGTTCTGGCTTGACAACATGTCCAGGTGAGTTCAGCTGAGACCCCCCCCCCCTCCCCCTCCCCCATTGTGGGCCAGACTCTAAATCACGCCGACATGCTCGGGGGTGAGCCGCTGAATACATGAATGCAAGAATGTGTGCTCGTGTTGGAGTCCACATCCATCCTCCCCAATCCACGGCTTGCTGGCCACTTGGGGGGGGGGGGGGGGGGGGGGGGGGTCAACGTGTGCAGGTATCGGAGGTGAGGGAGCGGAGGCGGGTGGTGATTTGGGGGACGGGGGACGCTGCATATAGAAAAGGAGGCAAATGGCCGCTGTGGGTGCAATCTCCGTATCAAGATGGCCGCTGTGGTCACATGTTGGCGGAGTGTGTTGTTTTATGCAGGAATAATTTACACACTTTATGTTGCAGAAATACACCATATTTGGCTTATGTTTCACAATCTCTATGTCTTTTATGCATTCTAAAGCGTAAAATAGGGCAAGTCGAAGGTGGCTAACAATACCATACTCCATCGCGCCCATAAAGTCCTCTAAAAACAACTTAAAAGTGCCAACAATACTCCATGTACATGTCATAACCCTATTATTAACATTATTAGGGATATTGTTATTATACGCGCTAACACGGAGGAACTACTTTTAGAGCGCTCACTAGCTTGTGCTGCTATATTGACATATTGAGCTGCTGCATCGCCTCTGAGTTGGTGAAAGCTAATTCCAGATGATCAGTCGTGCCTCTCACCTGGATAGTAGAAGGTTGTGGACATAATCTGACAAGTTGGTCAACTTTACGTTGCAGAATGCAATAAATGCATTGTTGTCCTCAAAATTCTTTGCAGCACCTCTCGAGCTCCCATCAGGTCGGATGGGAAGCGTTGGTTTTCATCAGCGCTAAGCATTCTGGGTAATGTAGCATATAAACATTTACTTCCTAGTTTACGTGTATTTATTTATGTATTTAACACAGATTTCCCCATCTTAAGACAATTACAGAAGATATTTTCATGTGCAACGCTAACCTAGCAAAGAGGCAGCATTGACATGTTAGAGATGTTGAAGTGTGATGATAATCTCTCATCAAATATGGCTTACGTACGGGGTAAATGTGTCGGAACATAAATAATGTGTAAAACATACACGGAGAATGTCTGCGATTGCTTTTACTTTGGCACAAAACGAGTACAGCATCACAGTCTCTTGTTCCAGCTGTCAAACACACCATCCGCAGCTTTGCCATGTTTTCATGGATAAATGTCCGCCGTGTAGATATAAATTCAACGTCCGTGGCGGACTCACGCTGCTCCAGTATGGCACATTTTGAAGGACAAAAACTGGATTCACCAAAAATAAAATACTTCTTATGTTCAAGCAGACTATGTGACCGCTCCGTAGCCTGGGATTCTGTAGTTTGCATGGCACACACACACACACACACACACACACACACACACACACACACACACACACACACACACACACACACACACACACACACACACACACACACACACACACACACACACACACACACACACACACACACACACATACACACACACATGTTCTTGTATTTGTTACCTTCTTGAGACCTGAGAAAAATGCCTACCTCTTTAGGACCACCCTTTCTATATATATATATATATATATATATATATATATATATATATATATATATATATATATATATATATATATATATATATATATATATATATATATATATATATATATATATATATAGTACTTTATTGATTCCCTCAGGAGAGTTCCCTCAGGAAAATTTTAAATTTGTATTCAACATTAATAATATATACATACTATGCATGTATAAAAAAGTTAAGCTTTTATTTTTTTTATTATTTTTTTTGTAATTTAAAACATTTTTTAAAATACATTTTGGCCAAAGGGGGCGCTTTTCAATTTCTTACACACACATTACACACACATATGTTGGCCAGAGGGGGAGCACTTCAAATGTTTACACACACTCGTCATTTCATATGTTGACCAGAGGGGAATGTTTACTTGTGTATGCACAGTAAATCAACAAAAAAATCCTGACTTTGGAGCAATGTTCACGGACTCTAGTATTTGGCTCCCTATTAAATGCACTTGTTTTGTGTATTGGGACCATGACTTATGTCCTAACTTGTTCACCGGTCCTCATATAGAAGCTACTTTTCCTTGTTGACGTCTAAACACACACACACACACACACACACACACACACACACACACACACACACACACACCCACACACACACACACACACACACACACACACACACACACACACACACAGCCACACACACACGCACGCACGCGGCGCTGAGGTGCAGAGGAGGCAGCCAAGCGTCAGAGTGCTCGGTGGCCGCAGACGTGCAGGCGAGGGAGCAGTGCGGTTGTGGTTGTGTGCTGGAATGTGTTTGTGGAGATTATTAAAGAGAAATATATTTGTGCTGTGGCCCTCGGGGGCTCCTCTCTGCTCTCCAGCACTCTGGCAGACAAACTAATGAAACTCACCTCGCTGGAGAATCGTCATGGCGCTCCTCTACAAACTCACTTTGCTCTGCAAACACCAAGTACACACACACACTAAGTACACACACACACTAAGTACACACACAAAAAAGTACAAATACACAAAAGTACACACACACACACTTAGTACACTCACACACTAAGTACACGCTCAAAAAGTACACATACACAATGTACACACACTAAGTACACACGCGAAGTACAGACATGCAAAATACACACACACATATAGTACACTTACATACACAAAGTACACACACACACACACACACACCAAATACACCCACTCAAAATACACAAAGTACACTCACACAAGATACACACAAAGTACACTCACACGCAAAGTACACTAACTTCTGCCAATATATATATATATATATATATATATATATATATATATATATATATATATATATATATATATATATATATATATATATATATATATATATATATGTGTGTGTACACAAAGACTATTACTAACTACTAACTACTACTACAACTAACTACTACCATTGCTACTCACAACAAATGCTAATGTGCATATATAGATTGAAATACTATACATATGTATTTATATATATATATATATATATACATATATAAGTATATTTGTATGTTTATGTATGTATGTATATATGTATATTTATATATATATATACATATATAAGTATATATGTATGTATATATTTATATATATGTATGTTTATGTATGTATGTATGTATGTATATATGTTTATTTATATATATATATATACATATATATATATATATATATATATATATATATATATATATATATATACATATATATATATATATATATATATATATATATATATATATATATATATATATATATATATATATATATATATATATATATATGTGTACACAAAGACTATTACTAACTACTAACTACTACTACAACTAACTACTACCATTGCTACTCACAACAATTGCTAACTATTACCACCAACTAGTGAAGTTGTGTAGTTGTGAAGTTGTATAGTTGTGAAGTTGTGTAGTTGTGAAGTTGTGTAGTTGTGTAGTTGTGAAGTTGTGTAGTTGTGTAGTTGTGTAGTTGTGTAGTTGTGATGTAGTGAAGTTGTGAAATTGTGTAGTTGTGAAGTTTTGTCATTGTGAATTTGTGTAGTTGTGATGTTGTGAAGTTGTGTAGTTATGAAGTTGTGTAGTTGTGAAGTTGTGTAGTTATCTAGTTGTGAAGTTGTGTAGTTGTGTAGTTTTGAAGTTGTTTAGTTGTGAAGTTGTGTAGTGGTTCAGTTGTGTAGTTGTGAAGTTGTGTAGTTATTTCGTTGTGAAGTTATGTAGTTGTTAAGTTGTTTAGTTGTGAAGTTGTGTAGTTGTGTAGTTGTGAAGTTGTTTAGTGGTGTAGTTGTGTAGTTGTGAAGTTGTGTAGTTGTGTAGTTATGTAGTTGTGAAGTTGTGTAGTTGTGTAGTTATGTAGTTGTGAAGTTGTGTAGTTCTGAAGATGAGCAATTGTGAAGTTGTGTAGTTGTGAAGTTGTGTAGTTTTGAAGTTGTTTAGTTGTGAAGTTGTGTAGTAGTGTAGTTGTGTAGTTGTGAAGTTATGTAGTTGTGAAGTTGTGTAGTTATTTAGTTGTGAAGTAGTGTAGTTATGTAGTTGTGAAGTTATGTAGTTGTGAAGTTGTGTAGTTATGTAGTTGTGAAGTTATGTAGTTGTGTAGTTGTGAAGATGTGCAGTTGTGAAGTTGTGTAGTTGTGAAGTTGTGTAGTTATGTAGTTGTGAGGTTGTGTAGTTGTGAAGTTGTGAAGTTGTGTAGTTGTGTAGTTGTGAAGTAGTGTAGTTGTTTAGTTGTGTAGTTGTGATGTTCTGTAGTTGTGTAGTTGTGATGTTGTGTAGTTGTGATGTTATGTAGTTGTGAAGTTGTGTGGTTGTGTAGTTGTGAAGTTATGTAGTTGTGAAGTTGTGTAGTTGTGAAGATGTGCAGTTGTGAAGTTGTGATGTTGTGTAGTTGGGATGTTGTGAGGTTGTGTAGTTGTGTAGTTGGGATGTTGTGAGGTTGTGTAGTTGTGTAGTTGTGATGTTGTGTGGTTGTGTAGTTGTGTAGTTGTGATGTTGTGTAGTTGTGTAGTTGTGATGTTGTGTAGTTGTGATGTTGTGTAGTAGTGTAGTCGTGATGTTGTGTAGTTGTGTAGTCGTGATGTTGTGTAGTGTAATGATAGACTACTGGGAGGAGTGTGTCAATAAAGTGGGTCCGATGGGAGAATTGGGAGGAGAGGAGAGGAGAGGAGGGGAGGGGAGGGGAGGGGAGGGGAGGGGAGGGGGGGGAGGTCGTGAATGCAGGAAGAAAAGAGAGCGACTGCAGGGATCAATTAGTGGCAAAGGTGAGTTATGTATATGCTGCAGCTAGTGCCATGTGGCATTATTGCACTCAAAGGTGAGTTATGTACAGTATGTGCTGCAGCTAGTGCCATGTGGCATTATTGCACTCAAAGGTGAGTTATGTACAGTATGTGCTGCAGCTAGTGCCATGTGGCGTTATTGCACTCAAAGGTGAGTTATGTACAGTATGTGCTGCAGCTAGTGCCATGTGGCATTATTGCACTCAAAGGTGAGTTATGTATGTGCTGCAGCTAGTGCCATGTGGCGTTATTGCACTCAAAGGTGAGTTATGTACAGTATGTGCTGCAGCTAGTGCCATGTGGCATTATTGCACTCAAAGGTGAGTTATGTACAGTATGTGCTGCAGCTAGTGCCATGTGGCGTTATTGCACGTGAGTTATGTACAGTATGTGCTGCAGCTAGTGCCATGTGGCGTTATTGCACTCAAAGGTGAGTTATGTATGTGCTGCAGCTAGTGCCATGCGGCGTTATTGCACTCAAAGGTGAGTTATGTATGTGCTGCAGCTAGTGCCATGTGACGTTATTGCACTCAAAGGTGAGTTATGTATGTGCTGCAGCTAGTGCCATGTGGCGTTATTGCACTCAAAGGTGAGTTATGTATGTGCTGCAGCTAGTGCCATGTGGCGTTATTGCACTCAAAGTGAGTTATGTATGTGCTGCAGCTAGTGCCATGTGGCGTTATTGCACTCAAAGTGAGTTATGTATGTGCTGCAGCCAGTGCCATGTGGCGTTATTGCACTCAAAGGTGAGTTATGTACAGTATGTGCTGCAGCTAGTGCCATGTGGCATTATTGCACTCAAAGGTGAGTTATGTATGTGCTGCAGCTAGTGCCATGTGACGTTATTGCACTCAAAGGTGAGTTATGTATGTGCTGCAGCTAGTGCCATGTGGCGTTATTGCACTCAAAGGTGAGTTATGTATGTGCTGCAGCTAGTGCCATGTGGCGTTATTGCACTCAAAGTGAGTTATGTATGTGCTGCAGCTAGTGCCATGTGGCGTTATTGCACTCAAAGTGAGTTATGTATGTGCTGCAGCCAGTGCCATGTGGCGTTATTGCACTCAAAGGTGAGTTATGTACAGTATGTGCTGCAGCTAGTGCCATGTGGCATTATTGCACTCAAAGGTGAGTTATGTACAGTATGTGCTGCAGCTAGTGCCATGTGGCGTTATTGCACGTGAGTTATGTACAGTATGTGCTGCAGCTAGTGCCATGTGGCGTTATTGCACTCAAAGGTGAGTTATGTACAGTATGTGCTGCAGCTAGTGCCATGTGGTGTTATTGCACTCAAAGTGAGTTATATATGTGCTGCAGCCAGTGCCATGTGGCGTTATTGCACTCAAAGTGAGTTATGTACAGTATGTGGTGCAGCTAGTGCCATGTGGCGTTATTGCACGTGAGTTATGTACAGTATGTGCTGCAGCTAGTGCCATGTGGCGAGAGGAGGAAGACTCTCACACATCTTCATCTGTGAGGAGGACATTGATGGATCCACACCTCTTCTTCTTCTTC